>NW_007377794.1:132721-160221 GCF_000475195.1 Diaphorina citri | reverse complement strand
TCATCCTCCCTCCTAACTGAAACAAATTTTTCTACTTAGATTTTGGACAGTGTCAAAAGAATAATAGAGAGTTAGAAAGTAATAAAATAAAAGTAACGAAAGTCAGTAACTTTTTTTGTGAAAATATGGCAAAACAAAAGAGAAAATTAAATTAAAAATAACAAACTTGAGTTTTCTCTCTCGAAAAAGAAAAAATCACTACCTACCTAACAACTTGTCATAAAAAACTTACCTCGAAGTTATACGTACACAACCCATGTTATTGTCCATTCTCCACTTGACAATTGAATAGGAAGAGGAAGAAAATAGCCTTTTGATAAACCCCTTAGGTTTCTGACAAACGTTTACACAGCAATCAAATTTATATTATGTTCCTAATAATACTCTACACATGGTAGGTAGATAGGTAGGTACTTAAAAAGGTAACTATTTATATTGTTAGTTAGTTTTGCAGGTACATATTTGATGACTATTTTACCAGGTCTCTTCAGGCAAGTAAAGTTAACATTTTTTTTTTTTTCTTCTAACATTTGCTTATCTAGTGGTTTTAACAAGACTTTAAAATGTAGCAAAAAAATGTCAACACAATCATTTCTAACAATTCTAACATATTATTATTGTAAGTTTCTATTGTCAATGTAAAATAATATCTATTGTATCTACCTATATTGTTAAGTGCACTTAATTTAACGTGTATTCCATTTCCTACTGTCACCATACCCCTACTTCAGTTCTGTTAGAACATTTTATTTACAATATTTACCCATGATGCATTATTTATTTTATTCTGTTAATTTTATTTTTATTTCTTGTTGCAAGTTTTTCAAATCAGTGGAGATGTCAAAATCACTTTGTTGATAAAAAATTAAAAAAAAAAAAAAAAAAAAAAAGCAAAATCTTTGGCGCCCACTGCCTAAAATAGACAATAAATAAATAGGTATGTTTCCCTAATTGGTTTTTCAAGCGTAAGTATTTGAATACCCATGTAGGTATATGTAACTAATAGATAATGGAATAGAATACGAGTAGAATAGAATAGAATAAAAGTTAGAAAGACTAAAAACGTGCTGTCGCCGCTGATTATTTTGGGATTCCAAACATCCACAAAAAGCGCGAGGCACTTGAGGGTGCCCAGATTGTGACAATGTGGGCGAAGTTTGCCATAACTATGACGAGCTTTCCTACAATCTCTTTGTTTACCATGGTGTATTGGGCACTTGATGGTGCCCAGATTGTGACAATGTGGGCGAAGTTTGCCATAACTATGACGAGTTTTCCTACAATCTCTTTGTTTACCATGGTGTATTGTTTACCCCGAACATAATGTTGTTTACATAGAACTTCAAGTCCCTGTTGTTTTCATAGATTCCATCGAACATTATTGTACAAACATAATTTTCAAACATGATTGTACATGCAGTGGCGTAGGGTGAGGTTTTCAAAAGGGGTAGATATAAGTCGATTATAAACCCATAGATACAGTATGCCGATCTGCTGGTGGTCTTAGAATCCACAGGTTGAATAATCACTTATTATTTTCGGTAAGGGGTAAGTAGGGGGGGGGGTAAGAAGAACCCCAAAAAGAGGAAAGAAAACGGTGCTTCCCAAGCTTCCATTAAGGATACGCCACTGAAAAATACATTTTATAACTATGGGTACTTGAAAACATGTCTATTGAACAAACATAGTTTCTAAGTATAGAAACAGCGTTATCTTGTTGGGCCCATTAGAGAAACATGGATAAAAGATAAGAGAGATGAGTGGATGAATAAATGAAGAGAGCATATGGGTGATAAAGATTGAGAGGGGAGAGACATTGAAAGAGATGAAGAGAGAGAAAGAGCAAGGACGAAATTGGAGAAAACATTGAATTGTCGACTGCACGAACGGCTCGCATGGTACCTTTGAGTACCACAAAAACACATGTGATGGAATATGTTGTCCTGCGAAGGAAATTTTAAGAGTCTTAGATGGGACATATGAAATCTTTCTATTTTCATCAATTGACTTTCTGTTCAGTCTTTGAACGCCAGTCAACTTGAACTGGCGGGTATCCAAGGATCTGAAGATCTCTTCCTCAGAAAACTCAACATCAATATCTCTAATGATTGCTGATCGTGTAACATAATTCATAGGAATGAAGAAATTATATTCCTTACGTAGTTCTTCATTGTTAACCAAAGCGTTCGCACATTTCGCGTTTGTACAAACAACAAGTACCTTATTCCGTGACAGTCTCTCCTTTCTTATGATCTCAGTTGTTTTCTGAGTCACATTAACAAGTGCCTGACCAAGCTTATGAAGGCTCAAATAGTTAGACCCATTAGAACTTACAGGTTGAACGAGAACTTTATAATGTTCATAATCAAAGTCTTCCTCATACAAAATCTTAGGTCTGGGTGGTCTCACCGTCACATCACCTCCACTAGCACCTTCTCCTCCACCTCCTCCATGTGCCCCCGGATCATCCGGGGGCTTCATACCCGCCTGTATTTCATCCATGATTAGATCATGGTGAAACACTTCACCATAATCAATGAAATAAACACCTCACTGGCTGCAAACACTCCTGCTTCTGAAAATATAAACAATCCGCACACTGGACTTCAAAATGTCTCAAAAACTTCAATCAATTAATAGCCAGAATTATAGTAACTGGCTAGTATGAAAATAAATTTTACGATATGACTTCTGGAAAGTTCAAATGGTAAAAAAAGCACAAAGGACGATAGGTACGCTTAAACCAATAACAGAAACGAAAAGTACGTCAAAAAATGAGGCTTTTGGCAAAAAATCAGAACTGAATTCTTACTAGAACCTTGAAAAAAACTTAACTCAACACGGAGCAAAATTTTCAAATGTTCACTGGAAGAAAGTTTTGACGGGAATGATATTGGTTTTACTATTATACTCTATCAATCATTTTTCTCATCAAAATTTATATTTGCGTTCTACCATTCCAGTAATAAAAGGCTCGTAAAATGTAAATTTCTCATATTTACAGTCTGAACGTCTGAAAACTGCATACCTACTTCACTTCAGTGAAGAAGAAGAAGAAGAAGAAGAAGAAGAAGAAGAAGAACAAGAAGGAAAAGAAGAACAAGAAGAAGAAAAAGAATAAAAACTCCGGGTTTAATACCCATCTTCATTTTTCGAAATTTGCAATTAGATGTAGAGAAAAATGGATGTTAATTCTAGTTGGGGATGCTAACTGCTATGCACTGGAGATTTACCCACATATTATCTCCAAATTATCAAAACAGAACTATCCTGGGCAAAATATCTGCAGTACCTCTCTCCAGTCCATATTTGTAACTCTTCCCTATACGGAACCCTTTCCTCTATTTCCCTAACCATCTAAATTCTAAAAGAAAAAAAAAGAAAAAAATACACCCTGGCCCTCCAACCCTATAAATCCACTAATAACCCTGTAATGGAGAGTCATTAGTGTTTTATTTTTTTAACAACCCAACATTAATATCAATGTTCGTAATAAATTAACTTGAAACGGAAGTTACGTTTTGCGGGTTCGCTTTAACACTTTATGCCAGATAAGCCGGGGAATTTAATTTTTTTGCGAGCTTTTTTTCATGACACAAATTGTTATAGATATGACAGAAAATGTCAGACATAATGACAAGATAAGAGTTTTTTCTTAATATTATTAATATTATTTTGTTATCATTATTCGAATCAATCTGTCCAACTGAAAAGCTACGAAGTTTGAAGCACAAAAGAAGTTCTGATGAAGCCATAAGTCTTCAGAAGTTAAAAGCTCCAGGCTTGAAAAGTTGACATTGTTTAGTATTGTTTGTAACTTTGTATTTTGTATTGTGTACAAGACATAAAGTGTACAAGACATAAATATAAAGAGGCAAACTTGCAAAAACATTACTTCGAATGATCAAGTGGATAAGAAGAAAAATATTGAAACAGACAGAATTTATCAAAAGTTTTACGTGTTCCAAATTTTCAATTCCCGAATGATTGATTAAAATTCAATAATGATACCTACCTACCTAATGCAAAATTAGTAAAGACAGTAAAAATAGCATTTTTAAGTAATCTTATATTATAAAAACAAGATCCATTTACTCATTCACATTTCATATTTCACACACTGATCGCTCTATCTCGAGAACCACAACACCTAGAAAGCTGAAATTTGGTAGGAATATTTCTTTTGTGGTCTAGGTGTGCAATAAGAAAGGATTTTGCGAAAATCTAAATCGATCCTAAGATATGATCAATTTTTGATCGCTAAAATCTCCATAAGAAATACACAGGAAGCAGAGACTGCGGGAAGCAGAGATACACAGGAAGCAGAATGAGCCTTAGGAGAATGGAAATGAGCCTTAGGAGAAGGGAAATGAGCCTTAGGAGAAGGGAAATGAGCCTTAGGAGAAGGGAAATGAGCCTTAGGAGAAGGGAAATGAGCCTTAGGAGAAGGGAAATGAGCCTTAGGAGAAGGGAAATGAGCCTTAGGAGAAGGGAAATGAGCTGTAGGAGAAGGGAAATGAGCCTTAGGAGAAGGGAAATGAGCCTTAGGAGAAAGGAAATGAGCCTTAGGAGAAGGGAAATGAGTCTTAAGAGAAGGGAAATGAGCCTTAGGAGAAGGGAAATGAGCCTTAGGAGAAGGGAAATGAGCCTCAGGAGAGGGAAAACGGGCTTCAAACAACAGGAAATCTGTTCAGATCCCACAAGAAGGGAAATGAGCCTTAGGAGAAGGGAAATGAGCCTTAGGAGAAGGGAAATGAGCCTTAGGAGAAGGGAAATGAGCCTTAGGAGAAGGAAAATGAGCCTTAGGAGAAGGAAAATGAGCCTCAGGAGAGGGAAAACGGGCTTCAAACAACAGGAAATCTGTTCAGATCCCACAAAAAAAAATTACGGGTTAAGTTGACTTTGACGGTCCCATTTACCATCCCTGCTGACTCCATCCCGCCCACTGTGGATCATGGACCTCCTGATGATGTTCATACGGGACAGGCACGGGCACACCATAAGCTACGGGATGAGCAGGGCCGGACTTCCGGTACAACACCAGAGCGTTGAGGGCCACAGCCAGTTTGGCAAACATGATGGCCGTTCCCCCCAGGATGAGCATGAATTTGAAACCCATTGGGAGCAGAAACGCTGAGACGACCATGTAGGCGGCTACGATCAGGGGGAACACTTTGCGATACTTGTGACCCTTCCTACCTGTGGGACAAGGAGACAGAAAGGGTTAATAGAATAGAATTATTGGTACCTATAATATACCTTGAATAGAATCAGTGGCGTGTATGCGCTTTTGGGGCCCCCGAAAGGTTTTACATGGGGCCGGAGGGGGTGGACTCTCTAAATTATGGAATTGGAGAAGAATAAGGCGAAGAAGACGACGAAGGAGGAGAAGAAGAACAATAAGAATAAGAAGACGAAGAAGAAGAAGAAACAGGAACAATATCATGAAGTGCTTGGGTCAATAATAATAGAATAGAATTATTGGTACCTATAATATACCTTGAATAGAATCAGTGGCGTGTATGCGCTTTTGGGGCCCCCGAAAGGTTTTACCTGGGGCCGGAGGGGGTGGACTCTCTAAATTATGGAATTTGAAGGGCCCTGAATGCCTGAGCTCCCTCCGTGGGCTGTTTATCTTGATGGTGGAATAGAATATACTTTGTTTATCCTGCTAGGATAGGACTGGAAAGTATCGTCGGAAAGGACCTTTTATTCTCGCAGTACAAACAAAAGGTATATTCTTTTGAAGACTAGGTACCTACTTCTAAAAAGATATTGGACCTCGAAAATGACAACGGCTGGTATGGCCACTACTTAAAACACCCAACAGCTGTAGGTTCCAAATAGGAGGGGATTTTACTCCGGAAATAAATTAAATGAAAATAATAAAGTAAAGAGATGAAACTTGTAAAGTACCTCATTTCCAAATTGTGGCACGTACATTTTATCAAATTAACCCTTTGATGACAAATTACTCAGAAAATTGGCTACAAAGATCCACGAGACATAATGCCTGCTACTCACGCTCAGATCGTCTGACAGACAGTCTGGGCTTGAGTGGCAAGTATGAGAGTTTACGGTAGTAATGTTTCTTTTTTTTTTTTTTTGAGATCGTGGGGGTGGGTGGGAAAAAGGAGGGTTTTGGTGGTAATTTTTTTTTTTTTTTTTTTTTTTTTTTTTTTTTTTTTGCATCTACATACATTAAGTATTGGGTTAACACCCTAACATTGTTCTCTTAAACATAAACTTCAGTCAAGGTCACAAATTAAAGCAAACAAGACTGAAATGGGTTAGTGAAAATTTGATGTCCTTTTTTTCTTCATTTCATTTGGTTTTATCAAATGACACCCAAAGGCAAAAGAGAGAAAAAACTCATCAACAGAATACACCAGGAAAAATATGAATTAAGGTATACTTAGAAGAATGGAATTGAAAGAAGAAGAAGAAGGAGAGGAGGAAAAAATAGAAGGAGGAGGAGGAGGAGGAGGAGAAGAAGAAGAAGAAGAAGAAGAAGAAAAGGAGGAGAGGAGGAAAAAGAACAACAGCAAGGAGAGGAAGAAGAAGGAGAGGAGGGAGAAGAAGAAGAAGAAGAAGAAGATGAGGAAGAAGAAACAGCAACAATATCATGAAGTGCTTGGGTCAATAGTGGGGAAATTAATTGAATTTAATTTTTAATTCATCAGATTGGGGAGGCTGGGGACTCGTTAGAAAAGGGAGGACTGTAGGTATAAAAAAATCTGGTGGCTCTAGGAAACTCTAGACACACAGAAAAATTCGGGCTTGAAATGTTGACCTTGTGGAGAAATTGCCAATAGCATATCTCTTTGGAAAGGTATCTGTTTCAGGTTTGATTTTTTTCTGTATTTAATCATTATAAATAGTTTTACCTAGGTAATTACAATTTACTATGTAAATGATACCAGACCTAAATATAGGTACTATTGCAGATTGCAGTTTGAAATCATTGTTGTTCCAATGCATGTTGTAATAATGAAACGGATATTCCAATCATAATAATTATGTTGCTTCTGTTTTATAATTAAAAACAAATGTTTTCTCTAGATATGTATGTACGTACATACATTATACTTTATACATACATAGGTATGTACATTCTAATGTAAGTTCGTATTTACAATGTATGAATACACAAAATGTACAAAAAACATTGTACATTAATAACAACAGATGTAAGTTCGTATTTACAATGTATGAATACACAAAATGTACAAAAACATTGTACATTAATAACAACAATAGATTGCTCCAATGCTCAATGTCAGTAATTGAGACGCCACAATAACAATAATTTATGTAGTTCTAACGCCACCGCCGTCCTACTCAATAGCAATAAATACTATTACTCCCTGGAGTGACGCCCAAGAGAAGAAAATGAGAAGGAAGAGGAGGAGAAGGAGGAGGAAGAGATGTAAGTTCGTATTTACAATGTATGAATACACAAAATGTACAAAAACATTGTACATTAATAACAACAATAGATTGCTCCAATGCTCACTGTCAGTAATTGAGACGCCATAATAACAATAATTTATGTAGTTCTAACGCCACCGCCGTCCTACTCAAAGGCAATAAATACCATTGCTCCCTGGAGTGACGCCCAAGAGAAGAAAATGAGAAGGAAGAGGAGGAGAAGGAGGAGGAATAGATTGCTCCAATGCTCAATGTCAGTAATTGAGACGCCACAATAACAATAATTTATGTAGTTCTAACGCCACCGCCGTCCTACTCAACAGCAATAAATACTATTACTCCCTGGAGTGACGCCCAAGAGAAGAAAATGAGAAGGAAGAGGAGGAGAAGGAAGAGGAGGAGGAAAAGAAGAACTTGAAAAAAAGATGGACGGGGAGCTGGAGGAGAAAGAATGTGAAGGAGAAAGATTGGGAAAAAGAAAACGACGAGGGGAAGAAAAAAATGAGGAGCAGCAGATAACCTTAAAAAATGAAGGGAAAATCAATTGAAAAATCGAAATTATTTTAAAAAGTGTCTAGTGTGGACTACTCTGAATTAAAAATTTAAGGTCTTTAGTAATTTTAGTGGAGATGCAAGAATCACCTTTGATTTATCAAACTACCTACCCGCTTCTGATTTTCTCTGAAAAGCCGAATTTGGAACCCATTTTTTCACTCTCTTTCAAGCTCAATGAAGGGTCAAAAGTTGATTTTTACATCCAGTCAACCTCCTTCCACTTTTTGCTACCAATATATTCCGAAATCTCTCTCACACACCCTCCATCTTCCCCTCTTTCTATCTCTTACTCTCTCCTCTCTTTTCTTAGTATCTATCCTTGCTTATTTTTCTTCGCTCTTTCTCTCTATCTCCCTCTCTCCCCTTTTCTTTCACTCTATTTCTCTCCCTGTTCAGTCATTTTCTGTTCTCTTCTCTCAGATTCCCTCCTTCTGTCTCTCTCACCCCCTATCTCTGTTTCTCTCTGACACATGTCGATTCTATTAGTCATTCTTATCTGTCTTGTTTTCAAAAGCATTTGTTATTTTCCATTCATTACTTGCGTTGGATTCAGAGCTAGAATAGGTTTTACTGGCATCTCTATTTAACGTATCACCGAAAACCTTTTCCCCCAATTGTTTTAGCGGGAGTTGTTCAGAATTTTGATCAGACATTATAACTTTTGGTGAATACAAATCATCTCTTTTATCTTTAGTTTTATGCTCCTAGTCATTCTATCTCCCCGTTCTATTAAATTAGAGTAAATCCTCTTTATGTGTGTGAAGAAGAAATCTGGTAGGAAGAGAAAGAGAGAGAGAGAGGGAGAGAGAAAGATTATGCAGGAGAGTGGGAGTGAGATAAAAACGAAAAAGTATCAGGTAGGTAAATAGGTAGTGTGTGAAATAGGCACAAAAACAGGTGAGAAAGAGAATACCAGAGAAAAAGAGAGAGAAAGAGGAAGAGAGAGAATATAAAACAAGAGTAGGAGTGAGAGATAAAAAAGAAAGAAATGGGAGAGGGAAAAGAAAAGAAAGAGTGAGTAAAAGAAGAGAAAGAGAGAAAAAAGGGGGAGAAAAAGAAAACCAGAGAAAAAGGTGGTGAAGAAGAAGATGATGAAGAAGAAGAGAGAGAGAGAGAGAAAGAGAGAGAGAGAGAGAGAGAGAGAGAGAGAGAGAGAGAGAAAGATTATGAAGGAGAGTGGGAGTGAGATAAAAACGAAAAAGAATCAGGTAGGTAAATAGGTAGTGTGTGAAATAGGCACAAAAACAGGTGAGAAAGAGAATAACAGAGAAAAAGAGAGAGAAAGAGGAAGAGAGAGAGAGAGAGAATATAAAACAAGAGTAGGAGTGAGAGATAAAAAAAAAAGAAAGAAATGGGAGAGGGAAAAGAAATAGTGAGTAAAAGAAGAGAAAGAGAGAAAAAAGGGGGAGAAAAAGAATACCAGAGAAAAAGGTGGTGAATTCATGTGGAATATAAACGCCGAGATTAAGATCTTGACCTCGGACGAATAAAATTGCTTTATCGGAGGATTGTTTTAACCTTTTAACCCTAGCTAAAAGTGTCTTTTTCCGGGCCTAAGACGGGAACGCTCTGAATTGAGAATAAAACTCTCCTCACAAAGAACTCCTTAAAAAATGAAGGGAAAATCAATTGAAAAATCGAAATTATTTTAAAAAGTGTCTAGTGTGGACTACTCTGAATTAAAAATTTAAGATCTTTACTAATTTTAGTGGAGATGCAAGAATCACCTTTGATTTATCAATCTACCTACCCGCTTCTGATTTTCTCTGAAAAGCCGAATGTGGATCCCATTTTTTCACTCTCTTTCAAGCTCAATGAAGGTTCAAAAGTTGATTTTTACATCCAGTCAACCTCCTTCCACTTTTTGCTACCAATATATTCCGAAATCTCTCACACACCCTCCATCTTCCCCTCTTTCTATCTCTTACTCTCTCCTCTCTTTTCTTAGTATCTCTCCTTCAGAAGAAGAAGAAGAAGAAGAAGGAGTGAGTGAAAACTAATGTTATTCTAATTTCATTTTCCTCTGCTCTTTTGTCTTTCAAAATGTCTTTCATCCCATTCTGTTGCTTTACTTGGTGGTATAGTGGTAAACAGGAGGGAGCGGGTTCAATCCCCGACCAGGCATGGAATTTTATCTTCATCTCTTTAAGTATAAACCAAATTAGGTGAATTAATATTATTATTATCTACTAAAGCTTCACACTTTACAGATGATATATTAATGTAGGAACCATCTTAGTGTGTGCAAAATACCTGCTCATCTAGGTACTTCATTAAAAATTAATAATAAAAACTTGTTCAAAATCTTTAAAAAGATCTTTTTTCCAACTTTTGTCATAAAACTTCATTTCTTCAAAATCCTCACACAAAAGTAAAAAAGAACATGAGAACATAATACATGCACATTTTTGCTGCTAATTAGCAGTTTATTTTAAGTTTTTTTGTCGTCATGAGACAGTGTCATGTTTTTCAATGTCATAATTTGTCATGTTTTCTTCACTTTTCGAGTTTTAGATAAGCTAAACGCTATAGGAAGGTAGGTATAGGTATCTTCTGCATACCAGGTGGTACTTACCTATTTTAATGGGATAGTGTTGAGAGAAGGAAAACAGTGTAAAAGAAAGGCAGCCTTTTCGAGAATGAACCTTATACTCGTATTATCTGTTGTGAATAAAATCCGCCCCGAGCAAGAATCGAAACCGCGACCAGTGCTTACAAGGCAGACGCGCTACCAACCAAGCTAACTTAGCCGGCAGTTGGAAAATAAATGAACTCTAACCTGGTATGTACTATTGTACATATTCGTATACTTTACTACAGTGACATTTTCATCCAATCCCTTACTGTTTTCTTTGGATTCCTCTTCAGATGGTTTTGTAGAATTTTTGCTCATGATTATGTCGTAAATTATTTTGTCCAAGTTGACAGCCTTAATAGCTTCATATTGTTCTTTAGTGTAGTTAAAAGTGGAATTGATGTCATTCACAGGCAACAATAGTTGTTTAGCGTTACGACTTCTATGGTTTTTTATATCAACATTGGAAATTGTTGGTAAAATTCCCGGAATCTCTGTGAAATATTCAGTGGTAGGTGGTTGTAATTCTGGGCTATTAGTATAACTGTATCTAAAATTATAGTTAATTGAAGGCGAATAGACTGGTATCGGGATTTTTGTGGAGGGCTCAAAAGACTTGATTGATTCTGTGATATTTTGGGTGCTAATTTCCGCATCATATACTTTATCGTTAGTATCATTTTCAAAGTTATTTGTCTGAATTTTATTTGTATTGTTTTGAATACCATTAACTTGAACATTTGTTAGGAAATCATTTGTACTGTTTTCAACATTAATTACAGTATCATTTGTATTGTTTTCAACATTCAATAGAACATCATTTATATTGTTATCAGCCATTGTTAGAAAACTCTTTGTATTATTTTTAACATTTGTCAGAACATCATTTGTGTTGTTTTCAACAACATTTGTTAGAAAACCATTTGTATTGTTTTTAACATTTGTTAGAACATCATTTTTGTTGTTTTCAATTAGGTTTCTTTGAATCGCATGTGTGTTGTTTTCAACACCATTATTCTGAACTTTACTTGTATCGTTTTCAAAATTATTTGTTTGAACTTCGTCTGTCTTGTTTATAAAAGCATTTGTTATTTTCCATTTATTACTTGCGTTGGATTCTGAAGTAGAATAGGTTTTAGTGGCATCTCTGTTTACCGTATCATCGGAAACCTTGTCCTCCAATTGTTTTAGTGGAGGTTCCTCGGAATTTTCATCATACATTATAACTTTTGGTGAATACAGATCATCTCTTTTATCTTTAGTTTTATGCTCGTTATAACTATGTTTGTCATCACTGGATTCAAAAAGCTCGTTCATGACTTTATCAGTCCCAGCCATATTCTGAAAGGCGTTCAATGGTTCCAACAAAGTCTTGTATTCTTTAGTTTTTAAGTAATTTCCTAAGTGATGCTTGTAATCGTTTTTTAGAGTACTTCCGGACACGAAACTATTGGCATTTTTTCCTTTTGAGAGTAAACTTCTGTCTCTTCGAGGTAATCTATTTTGAAGTAAACTTACTATTTGATAAGAATCGATATCCCCTAAAAATACATACGGTTTATTGGTGGATTTCGTTTTCATTCCTTCTTGTTCTAAAAATCTGGAATTTGGTTTCATTCTGTTGGTGCTATCTTTCGTTGCAACGGTACTACTGTAAGATTGTTTAGACTTTCCTTGCTCAAAAGAATCTTCACTCTCTAAATGTTTATTAATGTCAGTTGTATCTGCAGGGAGGAGCGTGTTTAAGTTTCTAGGGATGATAATATTACTTAGATTAGTTTTTGGTATAGTGTCATTGTTTAACCCTACTTTTTTGGATTCATAATCTGAAAACCCAGAAGGTTTGATTTCTTCAGATATATTGAACTCATCAATAATGTCTTTTTCTCCAGACTGTTTGTCTCGTATATCTGTTTTGAAAGTATTATTAATTACGTGATTCGTCTTTGGTAAATACATGTCCAGATTAGGTGGTATTGAAAAAGTTATGTTACTTTCTATTAAATCATTTGTTGTTCTCTTTGAATTAGTCGATTGTTGACTGGTGGTATTCGTGCCATTACGACCACTTTGTTTCATTATCTCTTTTGTTTCCATTTTATGATTAGGATACATGAGAGGCGATAGTAATCTATTAATATCCATACTGAGCTTGTTTTTACTATTTGGTCCCTCATTTGGGTAATTGGTTGATACAACAGTTAGTTCCGAATCTATTCCTGTCATGGTATTTTTAATCCCTTCATCTAAATCTTTATTACTTTCTGAATAATTTTCATTCGAATATTTAGTATCTTCAAATAGATCATTGCTTTCTACAAACTCGTCTCTAACAGTGTTGAATACATTTTGATCTGTATGGTTCGAATGTATAATTTCGTCTATTTCACGAATAGACTCAGATCGGTATTTTTGCGTAGGTGAATTGAATTCAATTCCATTGAAATTCACTTGGTAACTGTGTAAACATTGAATTAATATGATGAAGATAAATGGTAATTTTATTACCATTTTAGCTATGATCATTTATCCCGATGTCTTTCAGTAATTACTCCTGAGGTTTTCTCGGTAGCTATTTCAGGAGAATATCACCTGAAATAAAAGTATTTAATGTTAATTAGATCTTTAAAAAAAAAATAGCTATTAATATCTAATAGGTATTTCTTTAAATCCCTAAGAGCTGTTTTGAAAGAGAGAAGTAGGCCATTAACTTTCAGATTTCTGAAAGTTAATCTTAGATTAGGTATCTTACCTGAAATGAAGATTAGTTGTAAGTATCCAAATTGTCTTCTGATTAATGATTGATCATCAAATGCACAGAAAAAAAGATACTAAAAACAAAGTAATATTCACTGCGATATTATTAATCAATCTCTATTAAAATTGAATTTAGTAAAGAGCACCAACATTATAAATCACATATCACATCACTCACTTCAGTGCGAAATTTGTGCGAATGTGGGAGGTATTTAATACGAACTAGCGGGATTCCGGAGCGAAGCGACGGAATTCAGCTAGTGTAATATAAAACAGTTGAATAATGAGATAGAACTTTTCAAAATATCAGTCACAGTTAAAACACAAATAAATAAAATCTATTGGAGGCGTTATTATTATGTTAAAAAATGTTTTGTTTTTAAATTTTCAAACATCATTCATTTTATAGTATTCAAACAATCTCAATCACTGTCGAAAAAAAATCAATTTTAAAAATTAGAAAAAAAAATACAAAATAATCTATTTTGAAAAATAATGGGATCGATCAAAAAACGCACTAAATTCAAAACACAATAGAGCTTTGTTTTTATCAAATAAGAAAAATATTTTATCTAACGAACCATTCAAATTATGGTTATTAACTTTAATTTTATTAGCGATCATTGTCGATCAATTGTTCCTTTGGTCTTCAGGTGATTTCAAATTTTGTTCGTGAATGTCAGAGTTTCAATTTTCATAGAAAGTGCGATTAGGTCTAACGAAACTAGTTGGTTTTCTATACACATGTTTCTTTGATATGTTTGTAGGTATATTGGTATATCTACAAAATAAATAATGAACTTGGATATCAAATAATAGAAATTGGAAAACAATGGAAGAGAAACTTACCCAGTGTTTGTTTTGACTAGCACCAGATCATATCCCACAACGATCTCATCTGATTCCACCGCCTTCTCCATAGTCTTCAGAATAGTCCTGCGCAGGCATTTGGTAGAGTTGTCGTCAAACCTTTTCAATTTTCATAGAAAGTGCGATTAGGTCTAACGAAACTAGTTGGTTTTCTATACACATGTTTCTTTGATATGTTTGTAGGTATATCTCTTACATATGTATGAGTATGTTTGAGAGATACTCCTACATAATTATGTCATTGAAAGTCAACAGTTTCATGCTTTTCTTTGACGGTATCATCAACCAGATATCTACAGGATGTTGATGGTCATACCAGTTTTATGTTTTTGCACATGTGCTACCTATCTACGAGTTAGTAGGTATACCACTCGAAGAAAGTCCAAGAGACAACTGAGCACTTTGTCTTTGACCGTACTGTTTGGAAAGAACAAAGCTGTTCCATTTGCAATGCTATCACTGATACTTTGTAAATCCGAATCGTGTAGATAAACGTCAGAGATGTTGAATATCTTTCCAATTTCATTTAGTTCAATATTTCCACTCCCTTTTCTTCCGGTTATGGCGTTGACTTCCTCGACACTGTCAGTATCTAAAGAATATTCACCAGAGTAATTTACACTTTCGATATCATTTTCATTGTCTTCATATGAATTTTCTCCAACATCTCTCTTTTTCCTTTGACCTTCGGAACTGTTTGCCCTAACGATAGACGTGGCCTCGAGTTGTTCTTCAACAATTGGTTCTGAATTATTAAGAGCATACTGTCTCATTCTGTTAGGTATAAGAAACTATGTATAATAAATTCTGTTATTCCTGTTAAGGACTACCTAGGTATTTCAAATATTGAAATCATATCCTAAGAAGAAGGAAGTAAGAAGAACTAAGAACGAAAAATAATTATGTTCACCTCTTTCCTCGGGATGTCAATCTTGCCCTCACGAGACTGACTGCAACATGGAATCAAATCCACATAATGACAGAATTTCAATCAGGATTAGGTTCAAAGTCGAAACTCTTTACTGAGCTATCCTGTATAATTTCATTCGACCAAGATAATAATTCTAAAGTTGTGACCAATCTCTCGATAACACTCATGTGTGACCGAAGGAAAAATTCACTTTTATTCAAAATCTCTACCTTACCTTATGATTAGAATAATAGATTTGTGTAGATCCTCTTCTTGTCCTAGAGTTGGAATTATTGCTCCTACATGAAGCCAGCGGCGATAGCACGTTGAATACACCAGTTCCCCATGGATCGCCAAAGTTAAGCTACGTTGCTCATGGTAGGTATCCGGATGAGTGACCATTACCCAAATTCCTGGTCCTACTCAGGCTGAGGATAATGTGAGTACCTATTAGGCGAGTGTTTTAAACAAATTTTCAGCAAAACTCAGATCTCATTGTTACTCCACCTCTTCAATCCCAGGTTCAAAGGAGCTAGACTAGTTAGTTTTAAGAGTGAAGCGTCCTATCTTATTAATAAGAGAGTTTTTCTGTTTGTTTGTCCGTAAGAGGTTGGCGTCTAAACGGTAAGTCGTAGAGACTTGAAATTTTGTACACAGGTTCATATTTTTAGGGCGGTGGCGATAGGCTAGTTTTACATAATTGTGGCTTGTCGACATTTAATTTAAGTTCTAAAGGTGTGTCCAGTCTACACAAAGTCGACGGCCGTTCGACTATGTTTAGACACACCTTAAGAAACCTTCGAGAAGGAGCCTTATCTCTTTGCGATAAAGACACCTACATAATTGTGGCTTGTCGACATTTAATTTAAGTTCTAAAGGTGTGTCCAGTCTACACAAAGTCGACGGCCGTTCGACTATGTTTAGAACTTTAGACACACGTTAAGAAACTTTCGAGAAGGAGCCTTATCTCTTTGCGATAAAGACACCCTGGATGAAAATCGAACCCGCGACCTAGCGCTTACTAGACAGGAGAGCTACCTACCAACCAAACCAGTTTGGCGAAACGGTTTTCGAAGAAGACGTCAAATCGTGAAGAGATTTTTTCTCGGAATGTTTCTGAAGCCTCAAGTTTGCTCATCAAGCACTGCATACCTCAGACAAAAAGTTAACGTAATGTTCAAGTTTTTTAATTTGTAATGAACTTTTTTTGTTAAAAAAGTTTTTAATAAAGTTGTTTCTTATTTAAAATAATTAATCTGACTCTCTCCAGTCTCTCCGCCTCTCTCTCTCTCTCTCTCTCTCTTTCCGCTGTCGCTCACGTTCCTAGGTTTTTCTAATTGCAAGATGGTCGAGGCTGAACTTATGGAAAAAAGTAAACATCTAAATATCCACCGAAATACCTACATAATAAACTTAGTTATCAAGCAAAGGAAATTAGAAAATAATGGTATAGAAACTTACCCAGTGTTTGTTTTGACGAGCACCAAATCATATCCCACAACGATCTCATCAGATTCCACCGCTTTCTCCATAGTCTTCAGAATAGTCCTGCGCAGGCATTTGGTAGAGTTGTCGTCAAACCCATTCGCAGAGACATTGAAACATTTCGTAGACAAAATCCGGACCACTCGAAGAAAGTCCAAGAGACAACTGAGCACTTTGTCTTTGACCGTACTGTTTGGAAAGAACAAAGCTGTTCCATTTGCAATGCTGTCACTGATACTTTGTAAATCCGAATCGTGTAGAGTGACGTCAGAGATGTTGAATATTCTTCCGATTTCTTTCAGTTCAATATTTCCACTCTCTTTTCTTCCAGTTATGGCGTCAAACCTATTCGCAGAGACATTGAAACATTTCGTAGACAAAATCCGGACCACTCGAAGAAAGTCCAAGAGACAACTGAGCACTTTGTCTTTGACCGTACTGTTTGGAAAGAACAAAGCTGTTCCATTTGCAATGCTGTCACTGATACTTTGTAAATCCGAATCGTGTAGAGTGACGTCAGAGATGTTAAATATTCTTCCGATTTCTTTCAGTTCAATATTTCCACTCTCTTTTCTTCCAGTTATGACGTTGACTTCCTCGACACTGTCAGTATCTAAAGAATATTCACCAGAGTAATTTACTTGGTCGATATCATTTTCATTGTCTTCATATGAATTTTCTCCAACATCTCTCTTTTTCCTTTGACCTTCAGAACTGTTTGTCCTAACGATAGACGTGGCCTCGAGTTGTTCCTCAACAATTGGTTCTGAATTATTAAGAGCATACTGTCTCATTCTGCGCTTTGGAGATGTCTCTGAGCCTCAAGGCATCGGTACGCTTGAAAATCTCTTGAAAGGGTTTCGGAGAAAAACAGGAAATAGCGTTGAGTGTGTGGAATATAAAGTACATAATATGTTTGTGTCACCTTTGAAACTCTAAAGTACTTTAGATGTTATTAGGGACACATTAGGATATTAACTAAAAATCTTATCTATAGGTAGGTACCTAAGGCTCAAAACAGAGTGATAGAGCATAGCGCATAGAGCTTTTTGTTGTCAGTTCTATGCGGTTTAAAGTCGTCACTTCCCTCTACCTGCTCGAGCATTGATAATTGGTAGCCACTTGTTAGAAGCATCTATCTCTACCTAGGTAAAGAAAGTATTTTTTGAAAATGACAAGGACTATTAGTATAACCGTATCTAAAATTATAGTTAATTGAAGGTGAATAAACTGGTATCGGCATGTTTGTTGAGGGCTCAATAGACTTGATGGATTCTGTGACATTTTCGGTGCTGATTTCCTCATCTTTTACTTTAACGAAAATTATAGTTAATTGAAGGTGAATAAACTGGTATCGGCATGTTTGTTGAGGGCTCAATAGACTTGATGGATTCTGTGACATTTTCGATTTCCTCATCTTTTACTTTAACATTTGTATTATTTTCAAAGTTATTTGTCTGGATTTTATTTGTATTGTTCTGAACAACATTAGCTTGAACTTCATGTTTATTGTTCTCAACATTTGTTAGAAAACCATTTGTATTTTTTTCAACATTTGTTAGAACATCTTTTTTATTGTTTTCAACTACGTTTCTTTGAATCGCATGTGTGTTGTTTTCATCCTTCGTTGCAACATTATTTGTAATGTTTTCAACATCATCCTGAGCTTTACTTGTATCGTGTTCAATATTATCAGTTTGAACTTTATCTGTCTTGTTTTCAAAAGCATCATCCTGAGCTTTACTTGTATTGTTTTCAATATTATCAGTTTGAACTTTATCTGTCTTGTTTTCAAAAGCATTTGTTATTTTCCATTCATTACTTGCGTTGGATTCAGAGCTAGAATAGGTTTTACTATTGTATTTTTTTCAACATTTGTTAGAACATCTTTTTTATTGTTTTCAACTACGTTTCTTTGAATCGCATGTGTGTTGTTTTCATCCTTTGTTGCAACATTATTTGTAATGTTTTCAACAACATCATCCTGAGCTTTACTTGTATCGTTTTCAATATTACCAGTTTGAACTTTATCTGTCTTGTTTTCAAAAGCATTTGTTATTTTCCATTCATTACTTGCGTTGGATTCAGAGCTAGAATAGGTTTTACTGGCATCTCTGTTTAACGTATCACCGAAAACCTTTTCCCCCAATTGTTTTAGCGGGAGTTGTTCAGAATTTTCATCAGACATTATAACTTTTGGTGAATACAAATCATCTCTTTTATCTTTAGTTTTATGCTCGTTGTAACTATGCTTGTCATCACTGGATTCAAAAAGCTCCTTCATTACTTTATCAGTTCCAGCCATATTCTGAAAGGCGTTCAATGGTTCCAACAAAGTTTTGTGTTCCTTAGTTTTCAAGTAATTTCCAAAATGACGTTTCGATTCGTAATTTAGTGCACTTCCGGAATCGAAACTATTATCATTTTTTCCTTTTGAGAGTAAACTTCTATCTCTTCGAGGTAATCTATTTTGAAGTAAACTTACTATCTGATAAGAATCGATATCCCCTAAAAATACATATGGTTTATTGGTAGATTTTGTTTTCATTCCTTCTTGTTCTAAAAATCTAGAGTTTGTTTTCATTTTGTTGGCGTTATCTTTCGTTGCAACGGTACTACTGTAATATGTTTTAGGCTTTCCTTGCTCAAAAGAATCTTCGCTTTCTAAATGTTTATTAATGTCAATTGTATGTGTTTTCATTCCTTCTTGTTCTAAAAATCTAGAGTTTGTTTTCATTTTGTTGGCGTTATCTTTCGTTGCAACGGTACTACTGTAATATTTTTTAGGCTTTCCTTGCTCAAAAGAATCTTCGCTTTCTAAATGTTTATTAATGTCAATTGTATCTGCAGGGAGGAGAGTGTTTAAGTTTCTAGGGATGATAATATTACTTAGATTAGTTTTTGGTTTAGTGTCATTGTTTAATCTTACTGTTTTGGATTCATAGTTTGAAAAACCAGAAGGTTTGATTTCTTCAGATATATTGAACTCATCAATAATGTCTTTTTCTTCAGACTGTTTGTCTCGTATATCTGTTTTGAAAGTATTATTTATTACGTGATTTGTCTTTGGTAAATACATGTCTAGATTTGGTGGTATTGAAAAAGTTATGTTAGTTTCTATTAGATCATTTGTTGTTCTATTTGAATCAGTAGATTTTTGACTGGTGCTATTTGTGTCATTACGAACACTTTGTTTCATTATCTCTGTTGTTTCCATTTTGTGATTAGGATACACGACAGGCGTCAGTAATCTATTGATATCCATACTGAGCTTGTTTTTACCATTTGATACCTCATTTGGGTAAATGGTTGATGCATCAATTAGTTCCGACTCTATTCCTGTCATAGTATTTTTATTCCCTTCATTAATCTATTGATATCCATACTGAGCTTGTTTTTACCATTTGATACCTCATTTGGGTAAATGGTTGATGCATCAATTAGTTCCGACTCTGTTCCTGTCATAGTATCTTTATTCCCTTCACCTAAATCATTGGTACTTTCTGAATGATTTTCATTCAAATATTTAGTATCTTCAAATAGTTCATTGCTTTCCACAAACTCATCTCTGTCATAGACATTAGTTTTTGATACATTTTGATCTGTAGGATTCAATTGTACAATTTCGTCAATTTCACGAATAGATTCAGATCGGTATTTTTGTGTAGGTGAATTGAATTCAATTCCATTGAAATTTACTTGGTAACTGTGTAAACATTGAATTAATATGATGAAGATAAATGGTAATTTTATTACCATTTTAGCTATGATCATTTATCCCGATGTCTTTTAGTAATTACTCCTGAGGTTTTCTCGGTAGCTATTTCAGGAGAATATCACCTGAAATAAAAGTATTTAAATGTTAATCAGATCTTTAAAAAAAATAATAATAATAAATACCTAGCTATTAATATCTAATAGGTATTTCTTTAAATCCCTAAAAGCTGTTTTGAAAGAGATAAGTAGGCCATTTCTGAAAGTTAATCTTAGATTAGGTATCTTACCTCAAATGAAGATTAGTTCTAAATATCCAAATTGTGTTCTGATTAATGATTGATCATCACATGCACACAAAAAAGATACTAAAAACAAACGAATACTGCGATATTATCAATCAATTTTTTTGAATTTAGTAAAAAGCACCAACATTTTAAAATCACATCACTCACTTCAGTGCAAAATTTGTGCGAATGTGGGATGTGGGAGGTATTTAATACCTAAATGCCTTTTCCACAAGTTTGGCCATGCCTCGGGATGAACTAGCGGGATTCCGGAGCGAAGCGACGGAATTCAGCTAGTGTAATATAAAACAGTTGAATAATGAGATAGAACTTTTCAAAATATCAGTCACAGTTAAAACACAAATAAATAAAATCTATTGGAGGCGTTATTATTATGTTAAAAAATGTTTTGTTTTTAAATTTTCAAACATCATTCATTTTATAGTATTCAAACAATCTCAATCACTGTCGAAAAAAAATCAATTTTAAAAATTAGAAAAAAAAATACAAAATAATCTATTTTGAAAAATAATGGGATCGATGAAAAAACGCACTAAATTCAGAACACAATAGAGCTTTGTTTTTATCAAATAAGAAAAATATTTTATCTAACGAACCATTCAAATTATAGTTATTAACTTTAATTTTATTAGCGATCATTGTCGATCAATTGTTCCTTTTGTCTTCAGGTGATGTCAGAGTTTCAATTTTCATAGAAAGTGCGATTAGGTCTAACGAAACTAGTTGGTTTTCTATACACATGTTTCTTTGATATGTTTGTAGGTATATCTCTTACATATGTATGAGTATGTTTGAGAGATACTCCTACATAATTATGTCATTGAAAGTCAACAGTTTCATGCTTTTCTTTGACGGTATCATCAACCAGATATCTACAGGATGTTGATGGTCATACCAGTTTTATGTTGTTGCACATGTTTGTGTCAAGATCTGCTATCTACCAGTTACTAGGTATAAGAAACTATGTATAATAAATTGTTATTCCTGTTAAGGACTAGGTACCTAGGTATTTCAAATATTGAAATCATATCCTAAGAACTAAGAACGAAAATAAATTATGTTCACCTCTTTCTTCGGGATGTCATCTATTACATATGTATGAGTATGTTTGAGAGATACTCCTACATAATTATGTCATTGAAAGTCAACAGTTTCATGCTTTTCTTTGACGTTATCATCAACCAGATATCTACAGGATGTTGATGGTCATAACAGTTTTATGTTTTTGCACATGTGTCAAGATCTGCTATCTACGAGTTAGTAGGTATGAGAAACTATGTATAATAAATTCTGTTATTCCTGTTAAGGACTACCTAGGTATTTCAAATATTGAAATCATATCCTAAGAACTAAGAACGAAAATAAATTATGTTCACCTCTTTCCTCGGGATGTCAATCTTGCCCTCACGAGACTGACTGCAACATGGAATCAAATTCACTTAATGACACACTTTCAATCAGGATTAGCTTCACAGTCGAAACTCTTTACTGAGCTATCCTGTAGAATTTCATTCGACCAAGAATACCAAGATAATGATTCTAAAGTTGTGACCAATCTCTCGATAACACTCATGTGTGACCGAAGGAAAAATTCACTTTTATTCAAAACCTCTACCTTACCTTATGATTAGAATAATATATTTGTGTATCTTCTTCTTGTCCTAGAGTTGGAATTATTGCTCTTATATGAAGCCAGCGGCGATAGCACGTTGAATACACCAGTTCCCCATGGATCGCTAAAGTTAAGCTACGTTGCTCATGGTAGGTATCCGGATGAGTGACCATTACCCAAATCGTGTTGTTTCCTGGTCCTACTCAGGCTGAGGATAATGTGAGTACCTACCGTTGCTCATGGTAGGTATCCGGATGAGTGACCATTACCCAAATCGTGTGGTTTCCTGGTCCTACTCAGGCTGAGGATAATGTGAGTACCTATTAGGCGTGTAGCGTGAATGGAGGGTAAAACCCTCGGCACTAAAGAGTTACACAGTGAAGTTCAAAGTTGAGCCTCTACCAAACTTACATAGTGAACTAACAAATTCGTACCTAGTACTGAAGAGGATGTTGGGACTTCTAGGTGTAATGAGTGAGTTGAAATCAGTGAGCAATATCAAACACGCGACGATTGAGTTGAATTTCTGGAATGTAGGGATATCCAGATTTCTGGACTTGAAGAAAGCATTATTTTTTACCATTCTCCAGGTATTTTTTACCGATTTATAGATAATACATGTCCTTAGCTCTTTTTTATGGACATTTTACGTCACTAACTGCCAAGGTCTTTAAATGATGGGGATTTCACATGGAATGGAGGGTAAAACCCTCGGCACTAAAGAGTTACACAGTGAAGTTCAAAGTTGAGCCTCTACCAAACTTACATAGTGAACCAACATATTCGTACCTAGTACTGAAGAGGATCTTGGGACTTCTAAGTGTAATGAGTGACTTGAAATCAGTGAGCAATATCAAACACGCGACGATTGAGTTGAATTTCTGGAAAGTAGGGATATCCAGATTTCTGGACTTGAAGAAAGCATTATTTTTTACCATTTTCAGGTATTTTTTATGTCCTTAGCTCTTTTTTATGGACATTTTACGTCACTAACTGCCAAGGTCTTTAAAAGATGGGGGTTTCACACTCCTGTCGGCAACAAGCTACCCTCCTCAGTTAACCTCAACCAGCCTGAATGGGGCCGGGAAAGGTACCAACTTTGTGAAATTGTAATTTTGATATCTCCACTAATTTCAGTGTCTTTATTCTTTTAGAAAAAGGAAGAAGAGATACTTACCTCCCTTAGTCTGTTCCTTTGATTTTATCGATGAAGACGTTTAACATATTATCTTCTAGAAAGAAGAACACCATCTTTCAGACATCGCCATGGAAATGAATTATCTTGTCCCACATTTTCTTCGACCTTGTTTCTTTCCACCTTAATTCGCACATGATGAGAATATTTAAACACGCTTGTGTGAAATGTGAATGTATTAGGAAAACATGAACTTTGCATAAGAAGTGGAGATGAAAGGAGAGATAATAATATAAGACAACAGCTTGGATAAGATAAGTATACCGCCAGCTTTGGAGATGTCTCTGAGAGAACACCATCTTTCAGACATCGCCATGGAAATGAATTATCTTGTCCCACATTTTCTTCGACCTTGTTTCTTTCCACCGCACATGATGAGAATATTTAAACACGCTTGTGTGAATGTATTAGGAAAACATGAACTTTGCATAAGAAGTGGAGATGAAAGGAGAGATAATAATTTAAGACAACAGCTTGGATAAGATAAGTATACCACCAGCTTTGGAGATGTTGTCTCTGAGCCTCAAGGCATCGGGTACGCGTGAAAATCTCTTGAAAGGGTTTCGGAGAAAAACAGGAAATAGCGTTGAGTGTGTGAAATATAAAGTATGTTTGTGTACCCTTTGAAACTCTAAAGTAGGTACCTACTTTAGATGTGATGTTATTAGGGACACATTAGAATATTAACTAAAAATCTTATCTAAAGGTAGGTACCTAAGGCTCAAAACAGTGAAAGAGCATAGCGCATAGAGCTTTTTGCTGTCAGTTCTATGCGGTTTCCCTCTACCTGCTCGAGCATTTGCAGAGAGAGAGATTTTGATAATTGGTAGCCACTTGTTAGAAGCATCTATCTCTACCTAGGTACAGAAAGTATTTTTTGAAAATGACATTTCCTATCTTCCTTCTCTCTTCGATTTCGGGACGATAAGACCATAGCAGTTACAGTTCCCTCTGTCAAACCTCTTAAAAAAAAAAAATCTTATCTATAGGTAGGTACCTAAGGCTCAAAACAGATAACAGAGTGAAAGAGCATAGCGCATAGATCTTTTTGCTGTCAGTTCTATGCGGTTTGAAGTCGTCACTTCCCTCTACCTGCTCGAGCATTGATAATAGGTAGCCACTTGTTAGAAGCATCTATCTCTACCTACCTAGGTACAGAAAGTATTTTTTGAAAATGACATCATTTGTAGATTCAAATAATGGAGTTAACGTAGGTATATTTTTGTAATATTTTTTATCCTTTGCTATAAGAATATAGGTACAACTAATGACATTTTTTGTAGATTCAAATAATGGAGTTAACGTAGGTATATTTTTGATTTTGTATTATTTTTTTATCCTTTGTTATAAGAATATAGGTACAACTTATAATGAATTTTTACTAGATTTAAATATATCATCGCTCTCTATCGCTAAACTCCAGTACATACTAGTACGTACCCGGAACTACTGGATATTGAGATTTGAATTCAATCCGGTTAGATTAACTTGAAAATCAAAATGTGACCCCAGGGATTAGAGGAAAATTTATACAATAAGTAAACTATCCAAAACGTATATTTAATTATTTCAACTACCTACCTCTAATAAACCTCAGTAACAAGGCTTTTAGCCACAGTGGTTCTCACTTTGACTAAAAAGGTACTGTGAGAGTGAGACCTTTATTCTTTATTATTAACAATCCTACTTATTTATCTCTAACGAAGTAAATGTAGGTGTAGAAGTAAAGATGTAAGGTTTCGATTATAATAATAATGAGATCAAAGAATGGTTAGAATAATTAACTTGTAAATGAAATTAAAATTATGGAAATTTCAAAAGAAAATACCTTTGACTAAAAAGGTACTGTGAGAGTGAGACCTTTATTATTAACAATCCTACTTATTTATCTCTAACGAAGTAAATGTAGGTATAGAAGTAAAGATGTAAGGTTTCGATTATAATAATAATGAGATCAAAGAATGGTTAGAATTAACTTGTAAATGAAATTAAAATTATGGAAATTTCAAAAGAAAACGTTCTAGTTCGATGCTTTGAGAGTTTCCTACATTAGATCCCTCAGGGTATTGGGCCGGGACTTCTTGATATCCTGACGACCGAGAAATTTGAAAAAAAAAAAAAAAAATCGAAGTCCCAAGCCGCCTATATGGCGGCCGATTTTTCGTCGAAATTTTTCTATCTCAAAATACTTCCCATGTAATAAGGGATCGTTTAAAATGTTCAAAAATTTAACTTTTTTCAAGTCCCGAGCCTGAGCCGCCCATGGCGGCCGATTTTTGGTGGAAAATTTTAAAGTAAACAAAAAATTGGATTTTTTTTTTGAAAAATTTTCCAAGTCCGAAGCAACATTGACTTTTTGATATCTGGATGAGTGACTGTCCGATTTTTACCAAATTGTTACAGTCGCGTCCTTGGACCATACCGGGATATCGCTTTACGACAAACCGTTCTTGAGATATTTCGTTCACAATTTTTCACTTTTTCTCATTTAAACCTGTAGTACGTAACGTACGTACGTTCAGACCATGGGCTAAAAACCACTTTTTGGACATCAGGGGATCCCAAAACGGATAGGTATTTCCAACCATTTCCCTATTTTGAAAATTTGGACCGATTGCAATACTTTCATTACTAGTATAGTTCCCTATACTGTAGTAATAGAAAGTAAAAACTATTTTATCAAAGGTAGTGCCTAGGTTAAAAAAATGTAGATGAGGCCCGTCTCACATTGGAAGCGTCAAGCGTAGACGAGCGACTTTTATTAGCGCGTAGTCGCTTGCAAAACCAAACCTATGAAAATGATAGAGACCCTCTATAAACAATTAAGGTATGTCCAAAAATAGTCGATCGACGAGGTCAAGAGGTGAATCTATGTTGTTGAGGTAGTGTACGGTTTCAGTCGACGTAGATCGACCATCGATCAACGGGGTCAATGTGTGGTCACAGCTTAAGACACTATATCATTTTCATAGGTTTGTTTTTGCAAGAGACTACGCGTCTACGCTTCCAAAATAAGAGACGGACCTAACTGATATGATATACGCATATAGGAACCTTCCGTATCTAGTATCACTAATGCGGTACTTCGGTAGCTGTTCAACTATGCATTTGAGGATTTGATTAATTTGGGCCAAAAGCATTGGTGCTTGTTTAGACTGCTGGGGTAAAGGGACTTTTTAGTCTCATTCGAGCAGGATAAACAAGGTATATTCTATTCTATTCTATTCTACCTCGAGAAATCAACGGATCCTAACCTAGCAAGACCCTAAAGTTCAGTAATTCAATAGCAACTTTCAGCAAACCACCTGGTAAGGAGAAATCCATCCTGTTCTATCTCAACTCGGTTCTGAAGATACGAGTATGTATCTGGTAAAGATAAATCCAATTCTAAACATAAAAAATATCCATATTTCAGCCAGTTCTGAAGATATAATATAGATAAAATTTAAGTAAGTATATAATACTGGAAACAAAATAACAAAACATTGAAAAGTTACTATTAGTTGATGAACTTTTTTACATATACTATTCGTCACAAGCATAAATATAATACATCTTTAATACTGAGATAGACTGCAACGTGGTGAAACTGCACAAATTTTCACACATACAGTGGACCTCGATTATTTCAACTTTTTATTATTTCAACTCCTAAATCCATTGTTTCTTCTATCTTTCAAAGGATATCCTATATTCCTATCACAGGGAAAGACCGTGGAAAGTGATCATTTCAACTACCTCCGGTCCCCATTAGTTGAAATAATCGAGGTTCTACTGTACGTTGCGTTGGTTGCTAGCAAAAGTGGTAAGTATTACGACATCAGATACCCGGGATTTATCCGCAGACAACTCCACGGATTTCCTATTGCTATTTGTCCGAAGAGTTACAGGCATAGTGGCGATACTAACCGCTGCGCTGTAAAGCATCAGGAAAGTTGGGCAGGAGTAACTGAGTAGGGCCACTGACTTTCAACCCTGAAGTGCTGGGTTTGAATCCCAGATGGGTTGGATATTTTCTGAGCAAATTTGTCAGTTCCGGGATAAGCTTGGATGTAAAAGAATCGCCTTCGCAAGTGTTTTACAACCTG
>NW_007377794.1:118291-132326 GCF_000475195.1 Diaphorina citri | reverse complement strand
ACGAGTCCAATTGTAAGCCCCCAAACCCCCCCCCCCTTCACCCACAAAAAAAAAAAAAAAAAAAAAAAAAAAAAAAAAAAAAAAAACCGTGATACAAGCTATCACCAATAAAGCCCCAAGTCAAAATACACCTATGGTGTAAAGGTCCATGGTACAAAGGCTAAGATCATTGTGAGGCTTGGTACGTCAAATGTGGACGCGATCTACAAAAAAATGTGAGGTAGGTCTATAACAGCGTCCACACTAAGGTCAGGCGATATCGGCCGACTTTATTGTAGACGCACCTTATGAAGGTTTGTCTTGAATTCGAGCTTAAATCTGAAAAGCTACCCAAAATGGAAGGATTGCGTTGCCATAGTACAAATGAATAGAATTTTAGCGGTAAAAGCGTGTATAATACTGTATTCTACTCTTGGGACTATGAGATGTGGTACCTAGTACTTACAGTTAGAGCCTAACTTAGGTGTAACGTCCATTTTGCTGAAACTCTTGGCGGACACAAGCTTTGAAAACTTGAAACTTACTTTCAACAGTGTAGACATGTGAACTACCACTAATAGTTACAACTAATAATGTGGACAACATCCAGGCAATGGATTGAATTACACTTTAACATCGACATGCCATTGGTAAGAAAATTCAGTGACAGTAATAGATAGCAATTATTTACTTATAAGTAATTCTCTTGGGGCCCGAATTAATGAAACTGAATAATAAAAAAAAAAAAATCTGGTGTGAACATCACACGACTTTCTATTACATTTGCGGAATAAGTATTTGAAAAAAAAATCGAAGTCCCAAGCCGCCTATATGGCGGCCGATTTTTGGTGGAAAATTTTCTATAAATACTCCCCGTGTAACTGCTATGATATACGCATATAGGAACCTTCCGTATCTAGTATCACTAATGCGGTACTTCGGTAGCTGTTCAACTATGCATTTGAGGATTCGATTAATTTGGGCCTAAAGCATTGGTGGGAAAAAATGGAGACAAATGATGATGATAATGATGTCTGTTTAATTTGATGGCAAAACTTTTCAACTGTCTTGATGCATGGTGGGTGATGGTGAGTGTGCAGAGGACAGTGAGAGTGAGTGTGCAGGACTCTGGAAACAACAAAAGCAACAACATCAACATAATGGTTTTGGTAGTAGATGTTTCTCTTTGGGGCACCAAACCTCGAACATGGAGAAAAAAGAGTAATTAAGAAGCCACGCTGTAATTGATATGAAAAAAGCTCTCAGTCTCTAGTCACTATTAAATATATGTATTTATATATTCCGAATATTATATGGTGTAAAGACCTGTACACAAGCTCCCAATTTAGTATTTCGACTGATAGTATTTTGTACGTAATATTTTCGCGAATTCCACTGGTTTAGGCCCGAAATTTGGGCAAATACCGTGTACTTGCGACAATCTGACGAAGGACCAAGTTGGCAGGCATGTCTTGGTTTATGGTGCTTATGGGATATGGCCGCTCCGAGGTGCAAGGCTTGATACCCTAATGTGGAGGTGCATAAAGCGTCTAACCTACCATGGTCAAAGCAGGGCTTCCCGAAAGGGATAGCTTACAGCATTATAGGACTTTTCATATAAGAACCATTGGCGCTAACGTTAGGTGGTACCTATCAAAGCTAGAATTGACTATTATTGTCGTCACATCCTCAAATTCCAAAAATCTTTGTTGGGATTTGAACCCTTCCATTGTCAAGCCCCATAAAGCTGTATTACACGAGATCTTATGGGTGGATTATAAGAATACAATAATTCGGCTGGGATTGAACCCACGCCCTCTTGATTGTTGAGCCTCCTGACCACCTTTGAGGTAGGCAGGTCACCCTCTAAAAACCAAAGTTATGCTCATGTGCAGCTCTGGACTTATCCGTCCTTTATGTCATCATTTTTTTAAGTCCCTCCATCCACCCCTGGTGGGCGATTGACCCCAAGAGCATGGATCAATTTAGAGAAGGGCCTTAGCTTCAATCCCTGGATTTTGCGATTATGTTCGCGGATTTGGCAATTATGTTCGCGGATTCGCGTCCCGAATCGACATTTTGGATATTTGGCAAGCCTAAAGAGCAAGGACCAATTTAGAGAAGGGCCTTAGCTTCAAACCCCCGTCATCGTTTATCCATTCGCCAATAATCGCACTTCGAGCGCTATCTTTACCTGATTTTCCGACGGCACTTCACTGGTGGGTTTGCTGTCCCCGGCAGCTTTCTGTTTCAAATAGTCCTTGTCGTCGAAAATTTTCTTCTCGCCACCTCCTGGTTTGTGTTTGACATTGTCCAACGACCCGATCTTGCTCTGCGCCTTGATGTCCAACTTTTGCTCTTCAATCTGTGGAAGAGAATGGAAATGGTTGTTAGAAAATGAAGGTATGGAGGGTTTTTTTGGGACATCTATCTAAAGTGAATTTGGAAATGCCTACATTACGCCACCTCCTGGTTTGTGTTTGACATTGTCCAACGACCCGATCTTGCTCTGCGCCTTGATGTCCAACTTTTGCTCTTCAATCTGTGGAGGAGAATGGAAATGGTTGTTGGAAAATGAAGGTATGGAGGGGTTTGTTTTTGGGTCACCTATCTAAAGTGAATTTGGAAATGCCTCATTACATTGAAATGGGGTTATTTTCTGACGAAATTCCCGAGTGTGGAGTCCAGTATGTAGGACTATGCACCCCATCCTACATTACATTGAAATGGGGTTCTTTTCTGACGAAATTCCTGTGTGTGGAGTCCAGTATGTAGGACTATGCACCCCAGTGGAAATGGCTACGTTATTATTGTATGGCATCATCACCAGATTCACCAGTAGGGACAAAATAGAAAACGCCTCCTTTCCTAAGCAAGAAAAAGTCCCTTTGTTAGCAGCTCTCCCAGAATCTAGTGTCCATGCACCCCATTGGAAATGTCTATGTTATTATTGTATGGTATCATCACCAGATTCACCAGTAGGGACAAAATAGAAAACGCCTTATCCCGCAGTTATTTTGAGTGTCCCATACCCAATATTTACTTTCAGTCTTCCTCTAGGTTGCCGGGTTAACACAGATATACTTGGAAATTACCTAGATAGCGAGAAATACCTATGCTATGCAAAATAGAAAACGCCTTATCCCGCAGTTATTTTGAGTGTCCCATACCCAATATTTACTTTCAGTCTTCCTCTAGGTTGCCGGGTTAAACAGATATACTTGGAAATTACCTAGATAGCGAGAAATAGGTACCTATGCTATATAGTCTATGTACCTATCTGTGAAATATCTCTGTACCTATTTCAGCTGTCTATCTTACTATATTTTCTAGAAAATAGAAAGTTGCAAATAGAATGCAAGTGCTATGGTAATCTAATAAGTGACCAGTGGAGTAAGTTAGAGATTAGAGAGACTCAAGTAGTAACTTGGACTTAAAGTAGTAATTTGAGAACTATTAAGTGACCAAGTGACATGTGACAAGGTAGTCACTTAAACAGGGTGCCTCATCCATGAGACTTCGATCCTGCTTTTCAGAATTAAGGATGTAGACTGAGGTCACTGGACCCTGGTGCTTACCTTCATTTGGTACTATACTATTGATATAGGAGATCTGGAGATGAGTTTGCATTTTGACTCAGGTCACTGGGCCCTGGTACTTACCTTCATTTGGTACTATACTATTGATATAGGAGATCTGGAGATGACGTCCCATTCCGGGTGGTCAACCAGTTGAGAAGGTGAGTAGCGCGCCCTCACGGTCAGCGGGGAAACCACTCAGTGCTCCAAGTCGGGTTTCTGGAAAGTCAGGATCAGACACTTCTGATAATTCAGGAAGTGCCACCTCCAAACTCGGTGAATCTAATGAGAAACTAAACGGCAGTTCTCCTTCTACTGGTAAAACTCCCAATGGCGTTCTGAAGCAAGTTTCCAATGTACCACCAACCGAACCTGTCAATGATACGTTTGAAAAGACCAAAAGAAAATAAATAAGAACTAAGCCTAAAATTCTATTAAAAATCTTTGAAAACATCCTCCGTTTTGTTAACAGCATCTTTAATGTCATTTTTAAACGAAATCACCTGTCCATTGAAGAGCTGATTTTCGTTGACATAACTGTCCACCATTTTGTTGATATTTTCCGATGCCGACTGTCTTTTTTCGTTGATGATGAATCTTTTCACTTCGTCCACATCAGACGATCCTGTGTCAAAAGGCATGCCCGTTCTCTGGAGGAGATTTTTCTCTCTAATGTCTGCGCTTGCAGTATTCAAAGGCACAACACCGGATATCTTTTCAAACGTATCATTGACAGGTTCGGTTAGTGGTACATTGGAAACTTGCTTCAGAACGCCATTGGGAGTTTTACCAGTAGAAGGAGAACTTCCGTTTAGTTTCTCATTAGATTCACCATGGCGAGCATAATATATATCAAAGTACGAGGCCATATCGAAGCACCAAGCCTAGCCTCGCCTTGACCATAGATAAAAAAAAAAAATAAACCGTGATACAAGCTATCACCAATAAAGCCCCAAGGTACCATAGACCTTTACACCTATGGTGTAAAGGTTTACACCTATTTGTACCATAGACCTTTACACCTATGGTGTAAAGGTCTATGGTACAAAGGCTAAGGTCATTGTGAGGCTTGGTACGTCAAATGTGGACGCGCTCTACAAAAAAATGTGAGGTAGGTCTATAACAGCGTCCACACTAAGGTCAGGCGATATCGGCCGACTGTATTGTAGACGCACCTTATGAAGGTTTGTCTTGAATTCGAGCTTAAATCTGAAAAGCTACCCAAAATGGAAGGATTGCGTTGCCATAGTACAAATGAATAGAATTTTAGCGGTAAAAGCGTGTATAATACTGTATTCTACTCTTGGGACTATGAGATGTGGTACCTAGTACTTACAGTTAGAGCCTAACTTAGGTGTAACGTCCATTTTGCTGAAACTCTTGGCGGACACAAGCTTTGAACACTTGAAACTTACTTTCAACAGTGTAGACATGTGAACTACCACTAATAGTTACAACCAATAATGTGGACAACATCCAGGCAATGAATTGAATTACACTTTAACATCGACATGCCATTGGTAAGAAAATTCAGTGACAGTAATAGATAGCAATTTACTTATAAGTAATTAATTCTCTTGGGGCCCGAATTAATGAAACTGAATAATAATAATAAAAAAAAAACAAAATCTAGTGTGAACGTGACCAAGTGACATGTGACAAGGTAGTCACTTAAGCAGGATGCCTCATCCATGAGACTTCGATCCTGCTTTTCAGAATTAAGGATGTGGATTAGGTCTGCTTGTTTCAAGAGACTATGAAATTATATTTGTGAACTTAATTATTGGTGTTAACATAGAATTTAATTACAGTGTTTTTAGGGTTTAATACAAATCATTTTATAAAATGGGTAATATTAGGTAAATAATTACAGGTATTTATAGCAGCAATGGCAATTAGGTACTTATTATTTGGTTTGTTAGGTTTAATTGTAGCTTAATTTTATCTTTATTTTGGACTAGGGGCATGCTTGAAATATTATAATTAATAATGTATAGGTATATTATGACGTTAATGAAGGATGTAGATTAGGTCTGCTTGTTTCAAGAGACTATGAAATTATATTTGTGAACTTAATTATTGGTGTTAACATAGAATTTAATTATAGTGTTTTTAGGGTTTTATACAAATCATTTTATAAAATGGGTAATATTATTATATTAGGTAAATAATTACAGGTATTTATAGCAGCATTGGCAATTAGGTACTTATTATTTGGTTTGTTAGGTTTAATTGTAGCTTAATTTTATCTTTATTTGGACTAAGGGGCATGCTTAAAATATTATAATTAATAATGTAGATATAGGTATATTATGACGTTAATGACATGCATTTTGTATTGATGGATCAATTTTAAACAATATAGGTAGATATTCGCAGGCATTCTAGGTAAGTAAAGAAAACTAAGTAGAGAAAAGTAGGTAGATAAATGCGTTAGACAGGCGATTATAAATTTCAAGCATTAGTAGAAAATTGCATGCCAACTATAGAGCTATACAGAAGTTTTGACATTCAAAAACTGGCACTTACCAAGCTTATTGGGCAAAATCTTGTGTATGGTTCCTGACATTATTGTAGATAAGTTCAAAAAGTAAAAGAGCCTAGTTTTTTTTATGTATTAACCTATTAACTGTAGGTACCTACCTACCTATTGGTAATTTTTTAGTACCTACGAGTATGATGAAGGATTTATATTTAGTTGTGTAGGTATGATATCACATAATCCAGGGTTAGATAAGTGACAAGTAAGTAAGACCTTTTTTCGCAATAGGTAGTTGGTGGTACATTGGAAACTTGCTTCAGAACGCCATTGGGAGTTTTACCAGTAGAAGGAGAACTTCCGTTTAGTTTCTCATTAGATTTACCAAGTTTGGAGGTGGCACTTCCTGAATTATCAGAAGTGTCTGATCCTGACTTTCCAGAGACCCGACTTGGAGCACTGAGTGGTTTCCCCGCTGACCGTGAGGGCGCGCTACTCACCTTCTCAACTGGTTGACCACCCGGAATGGGACTGCGTGACTTATCTGTAGATTCTGAACCTGACGTGGTACTTCCAGAACTCTCTGTAGAAGATGTCGCTGTGTTGCTGTTGTTTGAAGTTGAACTGGTCGGCTTTTCAGTGAGATTTGCACCTGTGGCTTTATTAGAATCATGTGATGCTGCACTACCCTGCCTTGAGGAGTTATTTGAAGGAACATTACCAACGCGTTCTAGTTCGATGCTTTGAGAGTTTCCTACATTAGATCCCTCAGGACATTGGGCCGGGACTTCTTGATATCCTGACGACCGAGAAAGAGCACTGCTATGTCTTTCAAATGTTTGAGAGACTGCACTGCTACGTTTTTCGTTGCCGGCCACTGATTTAGCTGATTGCGTGGTACTTCCTAAATTCTCAGGTGCCTGAGAAGTAGAAGCAACCATATTTTCAGATTGACGAGAACTTGCACTTCCAGGTTTAGTAAAGGTGTGAGTAGAGGCAGCACTATTGGGTCTTTCTGCTTCTGTAGTCTTCCTTTCTATGCCATCTGCAACACTTCCCACATTTGTGTCTACAATATTCTCTGTCAGACTGTCTTCCACTGCATTTTTAGATTTATTTGAGGAAGCACTGCTTGATGTTCCAGAAGCAGAAGATGTGGTGCTTGATGACTCTTCACCAATTCTTGAGACTGGATCAGCACGAATCTCTTCTACTGGTTTCAATGGAACTTCCATGTCGTCCATTGCTTTAGCTGACCCGCTGACTAGCTTGTCCGATTTTGTGCTTACTCCACTCGCAGGTTTTCCACTATCGACGGATTTTCCACTTGTTGGTCTTCCACTCTCATTTGATTTCAGAACGGATGCTTCTTGGCTTTTTTCGACCAATTCTTGAGACTGGATCAGCACGAATCTCTTCTACTGGTTTCAATGGAACTTCCATGTCGTCCATTGCTTTAGCTGACCCGCTGGCTAGCTTGTCCGATTTTGTGCTTATTCCACTCGCAGGTTTTCCACTATCGACGGATTTTCCACTTGTTGGTCTTCCACTCTCATTTGATTTCAAAACGGATGCTTCTTCGCTTTTTTCATGAGCTGCACTGGAGAACTTTTCACTTTTCTTTGATTTGGCACTCGGGGACCTTTCAGCGTTATCTGTTTTAACCCTATTGGATTTTGCGCTCGTTGGTTTGTCAATTTCGTTTGATTTAGTACTACCGCACTCGGGGACCTTTCAGCGTTATCTGTTTTAACCCTATTGGATTTTGCGCTCGTTGGTTTGTCAATTTCGTTTGATTTAGTACTACTTATTCTGTCTCCTTCTTCTATTCTTGAATCATCTACTATGTTGCCAACATTTTCTGATAATGCACCAGATGTTTTATTGCTCTTATCTGATTTAGCACTTGGCGGTTTGTCATCATTTTCTGACTCAGAACTTGACGATTCCTCACTAGTTCCTGACTCAGAACTTGAGGTTTCATTATCTTCATTTGATTTAGAACTTGAAGGTTTATCATCTTTATCTGATTTAGCGCTTGATGGTTTCTCACTTTTCTCTGATTTTGCGCTTTCTAGTTTCTCACTCTTTTCTGATTTAGCGCTTGATGGTTTGTCATCTCTATCTGATTTCGCGCTTGATGGTTTATCGCTCTTCTCTGATTTAGCGCTTTCTGGTTGATCATCTTTATTTGATTTAGCGCTTGATAGTTTCTCACTTCATTTGATTTAGAACTTGAAGGTTTATCATCTTTATCTGATTTAGCGCTTGATGGTTTCTCACTTTTCTCTGATTTTGCGCTTTCTGGTTTCTCACTCTTTTCTGATTTAGCGCTTGATGGTTTGTCATCTCTATCTGATTTCGTGCTTGATGGTTTATCGCTCTTCTCTGATTTAGCGCTTTCTGGTTTATCATCTTTATTTGATTTAGCGCTTGATAGTTTCTCAATCTTTTCAGATTTAGCGCTTGATGGGTTATCGATCTTTTCTGATTTAACGCTTGATGGTTTCTCGATCTTTTCTGATTTAGCGCTTGATGGTTTTTCAATCTTCTCTGATTTAGCGCTTGATGGTTTCTCACTCTTTTCTGATTTAGCGCTCGATGGTTTATCGCTCTTTTCTGATTTAGCGCTTTCTGGTTTATCGCTCTTTTCTGATTTAGCGCTTGATGGTTTATCGCTCTTTTCTGATTTAGCGCTTGATGGTTTATCGCTCTTTTCTGATTTAGCGCTTGATGGTTTATCGCTCTTTTCTGATTTAGCGCTTTCTGGTTTATCATCTTTATTTGATTTAGCGCTTTCTGGTTTATCATCTTTATTTGATTTAGCGCTTGATGGTTTATCGCTCTTTTCTGATTTAGCGCTTGATGGTTTATCGCTCTTTTCTGATTTAGCGCTTGATGGTTTATCGCTCTTTTCTGATTTAGCGCTTGATGGTTTATCGCTTTTTTCTGATTTAGCGCTTGATGGTTTCTCACTCTTTTCTGATTTAGCGCTTGATGGTTGCTCATCTTTAAGTGGTTTAGCGCTCTTTTCTGATTTAGCGCTTGATGGTTTATCGCTCTTTTCTGATTTAGCGCTTGATGGTTTATCGCTCTTTTCTGATTTAGCGCTTGATGATTTATCGCTCTTTTCTGATTTAGCGCTTGAAGGTTTTTCGTCGATTTTTCCAACGTCCTCTGATTTCGCACCATCTTCTTTTTCGATTGCTTTCGTTTCATTTTCAGAGGATTTTTCCGCCGACTGCGCTCGGCTATTTTCGTTTTCATTATTCGGCTCTTCGGCAGTTTCCGTGTCGGGAACTTCGACTATGATTGGTATTCCACTTGTTGGACCGATTTTGGCAATGGGGTCTCCTGCGTGGTAGTTGCGATCGGATCCAGATTCTTGTTCCTGTAAAAGAGTTAACACCCGAGAAAGTTACTTAGAATTGAAAGTCAGAAAACAGCCCCAACCAGCTGTTTTAGTTCCACCCCGACCTCTAAGCATACCCCCCTAATAAACTCTGGAGTTCTGAAGGCCTCTGAAACCCTACTTTGTGAAGAAAGTCTCGTGATGGATTCTAACCATTTAAAGGTGTGTCCACACATAGTCGACGGCCGTCGATCGATGTGAATCAATGTCGATGGACGACTGGTCGACTATTTGTGGACACAGCTTCATGTTTCGTGCACAGAAGTGACATACGTATATTTACATACATTATTGTGGGACGTCAACTGTCGTATTGTGAAAGGACGAAACACTGCACTGGTGGGATATGTCTCGAAGTCTACACAGACATTGACACATTCTGCTGCAGTCACAATCACAACTTCATTGGCAATTGATTATACAGATCTAGCTATACAGATTCCTAGAATGGACTGTGTGTTTTAGCATGCAGACAAATAAAGCAATTGGAACACATATTGTATTGTGAATAGTGAAATTTATTTTTGATCGCAGGGTACTTTTTCTTAAACTTTTCATCGTACAAATATTACGTGTCTATTTGTTACCCGTGTAGTTTCATTTTTTTTTTAATTGAAAAATGGGCGGAGCCTTTACTATCTAACTTTGCTAACTGGGTTACATTATTTACAATTTTCAGAATTTCTCATTTTTAGGATGTGAGGGACAGCCATTTATGGGACCTTGAATTTTCAGCTAGTATTTTAACCAACAACACACAACGTTACTTAACATCAATGCTATGAGGAAAAACGGTATCCAAAATTATCTCAGGCTCCGTGACAAAGTCTCATCTCCTCTAGTGAATGAAACTGCATTCGTAACAAATAAACACGACTTTATGGGTCCAGGCATGAATAAAAATATTTATTAAAAACTATGATAAATAAGATAATGAAAATTATTTTTCCTAATAGAAATATTCATGTACAAAAAACAAGATAAATTCCTAGAGTCCTAGATAAAATTTAAGTAAGTATATAATACTGGAAACAAAATAACAAAACATTGAAAAGTTACTATTAGTTGATGAACTTTTTTACATACTATTCGTCACAAGCATAAATATAATACATCTTTAATACTGAGATGGACTGCAACGTGGTGAAACTGCACAAATTTTTACACATACAGTGGAACCTCGATTATTTCAACTTTTTATTATTTCAACTCCAAAATCCATAGTTTCTTCTATCTTTCAAAGGATATCCTATATTCCTATCACAGGAAAAGACCGTGGAAAGTGATCATTTCAACTACCTCCGGTCCCCATTAGTTGAAATAATCGAGGTTCTACTGTACGTTGCGTTGGTTGCTAGCAAAAGTGGTAAGTATTACGACATCAGATACCCGGGATTTATCCACAGACAACTCCATGGATTTCCTATTGCTATTTGTCTGAAGAGTTACAGGCATAGTGGCGATACTAACCGCTGCGCTGTAAAGCATCAGGAAAGTTGGGCAGGAGTGGACGTTAATGACATGCATTTTGTATTGATGGATCAATTTTAAACAAGATAGGTAGATATTCGCAGGCATTCTAGGTAAGTAAAGAAAAGTACCTAAGTAGAGAAAAGTAGGTAGATAAATGCGTTAGACAGGCGATTATAAATTTCAAGCATTAGTAGAAAATTGCATGCCAACTATAGAGAAGTTTTGACATTCAAAAACTGGCACTTACCAAGCTTATTGGGCAAAATCTTGTGTATGGTTCCTGACATTATTGTAGATAAGTTCAAAAAGTAAAAGAGCCTAGTTTTTTTTTATGTATTAACCTATTAACTGTAGGTAATTTTTTGGTAATTTTTGGTATTGGTAATTTTTTAGTACCTACGAGTATGATGAAGGATTTATATTTAGTTGTGTAGGTATGATATCACATAATCCAGGGTTAGATAGGTAAGTGACAAGTAAGTAAGACCTTTTTTTCACAATAGGTAGTGTGACTTGACTTGGAATCGAAAAAAGAGAACCTGAAGAATCAATTTTCATGTGAAAATAAAAAGAAAGTATCTACCTACCTGTGGTGATATCGTATCGTAGGTAAATAAACAATGGATGGGGTATTGAGATTTTCAAGAAGGTATTTTCTGTTTTGTTCTTTTATTGTTAAATAAATTTAAATTAATATTTTAAGTAAATTATGAACTACCTATTATAGAAATTTTCAAGCTATTTACAAAGATGTAGGTAAGTAAAATTGAATAAAATTATAGAATAGATTTTCAAGAAGGTATTTTCTGTTTTGTTCTTTTATTGTTAAATAAATTTAAATTAATATTTTAAGTAAATTATGAACTACGTATTATAGAAATTTTCAAGCTATTTACAAAGATGTAGTTAAGTAAAATTGAATAAAATTATATAATTATCTAGATAAAATTACCTAAGTAAGTAAATATAATTAGAATTGTTTTCTAAGATATAATTATTTACTCGTAATAAAAAGAATCCTAATTGATGGAATTAAAAATAAATTACAATTAGTTTAAAAAATATAAAATAAACAATTGGTAAATTAATTTCTGTTACCTAATTTAAATTCAATAAAACCTTGCACATGAAATAGTTTACAAAAGAAGAATGTCCCTAATGGAAGAATTAAATTAATTAAAACATTAATCTAGCAAAAACCTAAAATGTAAACATTATTTTCTATTACATAATTTATAAAAGTGACCTATACCTACCAACCTACCTATTTAGAAGGAAGGAAAAGTTACCTAGGTATTATTTATGTATAAAAAGAACGATTTTAGGTATACCTAACTCGAGAAATCAACAGATCCTAACCTAGCAAGACCCTAAAGTTCAGTAATTCAATAGCAACTCTCAGCAAACCACCTGGTAAGGAGAAATCCATCCTGTTCTAAAGATATCTCAACTCGGTTCTGAAGATATGAATCTGGTAAAGATAAATCCAATTCTAAACATAAAAAAAATATCCATATTTCAGCCAGTTCTGAAGATATAATGTCCATATTTGAGCCAGTTCTAAAGATATATTATCCATATTTGAGCCATTTCTAAAGATATAATATCCATATTCGAGACAGTTCTAAAGATATTTGGTAAAGAAAGATCCATATACGGGTGACTTTTTTCTTCGGAACGACCTTCTTGTTGTGTCCTCTTTGATTTTTACGTCCTAGAAAATATTACGGATTTGATGACATTGGTATTTAATATTAATACTACAAATTTTATTATTGTATCTATCAAAATCAAATCAAACTATTTTATTCAAATTTTACTGTTTTAATTTTAAGTATCCTTTAGAATGCAGTAGTTTGATCTTAGCTTACGAGGGCCATGTTGAAAAGGACGCGGTTGGGTATCGCTGTTTTATGTTGAACGAAAAATTTTCATTGAAAAAAAAAAAAAATGTAGACAATACCTACATCTATTTTTATCGAACAAGTCAGGAAGTGGAAAAAAGGTAAATTCCTATTAGAGACATCGAACCTTCCCCTCCTGCATGGTGGGTGATGGTGAGTGTGCAGAGGACAGTGAGAGTGAGTGTGCAGGACTCTGGAAACAACAAAAGCAACAACATCAACATAGTGGTTTTGGTAGTAGAGGTGTCTCTTTGGGGCACCAAACCTCGAACATGGAGAAAAAAGAGTAATTAAGAAGCCACGCTGTAATTGATACTTATGAAAAAAGCTCTCAGTCTCTAGTCACTATTACATATAATAATTATGTATTAATTTATATATTCCGAAAATTATATGGTGTAAAGACCTGTACACAAGCTCCCAATTTAGTCTTTCGACTGATAGTATTTTATACGTAATATTTTCGCGAATTCCACTGGTGTAGACCTGAAATTTGGGCAAATACCGTGTACTTGCGACAATCTGACGAAGGACCAAGTTGGCAGGCATGTCTTGGTCTATGGTGCTTATGGGATATGGCCGCTCCGAGGTGCAAGGCTTGATACCCTAATGTGGAGGTGCATAAAGCGTCTAACCTACCATGGTCAAAGCAGGGCTTCCCGAAAGGGATAGCATAAAGCATATAGAACTTTTCATATAAAAACCATTGGCGCTAACGTTAGGTGGTACCTATCAAAGCTAGAATTGACTATTATTGTTGTCGTCACATCCTCAAATTCCAAAAATCTTTGTTGGGATTTGAACCCTTCCATTGTCAAGCCCCATAAAGCTGTATTACACGAGGTCTTATGGGTGGATTTTAAGAATACAATAATTCGGCTGGGATTGAACCCACGCCCTCTTGATTGTTGAGCCTCCTGACCACCATCAAGGTAGGCAGGTCACCCTCTAAAAACCAAAGTGATGCTCATCCGCAGCTCTGGACTTATCCGTCCTTTATGTCATCATTTTTTTTAAGTCCCTCCATCCACCCCTGGTGGGCGATTGAAAGGCCAGTTTTCAAATTAAATTGATCCCAAGAGCAATAGGCTTGCCAAACGTCCCGAATTGGCCGGGACAGTCCCGAATTTCAAGGGGAACTCTCCCAAAGTAATGGCCACATAAACGTCACGTTAATTTTTAATGTTTGGACAGGTCTTCCTTCCCATCT
>NW_007377794.1:98991-118232 GCF_000475195.1 Diaphorina citri | reverse complement strand
AAAAAAACCCCCCTCTCTCTCTCTCTCTCTCTCTCTCTCTCTCTCTCTCTCTCTCTCTCTCTCTCTTCCTTCCCTTTTTCACTATCTTTCTCATCCTTCTCATACTCTTCCCTTGTTATTTTCCTCCTCTTTCTGTTTCTCTTTGTCGCCCACTCTCTCTCTCTCTCTCTCTCTCTCTTCTCCCTCTTTTTGTTTCTTCTTGTCAATTTTTTTCCTATCTTTTCTCTCTTTCTCCCTTTCCCTTTCTCTATCTCTCCTTTTCCCTCAATCTCTCCTTTCTCCTCAATCTCTTTCTCTTCTCCCCTTTTCTTGTCCTTTTTTCCTCCCCTCTCTTTCTCCTCTCCTTCTTACTCTTATTCTTTGGCATCTAAAAGTTTAGTATCTGAGACAACGCCTTTAGTCTGACCTATAAAACATTCGTTTTAACTTTAGATTTAGACATTATCGATCTTCTACGGTTGGGGTGGGAGAAAGCACAGTAATTTTATCATGTTTGTACCTCCGTGGATTGTCTCCGGATTGAGTTCAATCCGAGGTTGACCTGGCTATTAAGTGAAGGGAAATCCTCGTTTCATCTCAATCCCTGGTAAACCCTAGCATTAACCTATCTATCCAGTCTTCAGGCTGCCTTCCTGTTGGCTAATTGGCTACAGGTAGCCAGCAGGCTGCGGACTACTTACTTTATTGCTGACAAAGCTCACGTCACCATCAGGAGTAGAAGCGGAGGTCTAAAAATCAGACAAGAAGTTTTTAGTCACACAAACAGAGATCTAAAAACGAAACCAGATGTTTTTAGTCACACAAAAATGGAGTGGTAATGGAAAGTAAAAGTTACCTTGTTAGACACAGAGGTAAGGGGGTAATGGATTGTCTCGGTCATTTGATTATTATTTATTTTTTTATTGGATGAATTGCTGAGTATTTATTTCACCCTCTAAAAAGGACCACTAAATAACACTAGTACACTGGTGCAAAAAAGCATCTCCACTAATAGCAGTGGTGGAGCTGCTAATCGCACATACCACTAAGGTCAGTATTGATGAAAAAATCACAGGTCTAAAAATCAAACAAGAAGTTTTTAGTCACACAAACAGAGATCTAAAAACGAAACCAGATGTTTTTAGTCACACAAAAATGGAGGGGTAATGGAAAGTAAAAGTTACCTTGTTAGACACAGGTAAGGGGATAATGAATTGTCTCGGTCATTTCATTATTATTTAATTTTTTTATTGGATGAATTAGTGAGTATTTATTTCACCCTATAAAAAGGACCACTAAATAACACTAGTACACTGGTGCAAAAAAGCATCTTCACTAATAACAGTAGTGGAGATGCTAATCGCACATACCACTAAGGTCAGTATTGATGAAAAAATCATAAGTAGTTTAATCACTATTTCAATTTTTAAACTTGAAAAATAAGGGAGCAAATTTTTGTCGACCGTTCACTTTCAAACAAAGAAGAAAGAAGAAGAAGAAGAAGAAGAAGAAGAAGAAGAAGAAGAAGAAGAAGAAGAAGAAGGCGATGAAGACGAGAGCAAAGAAGATGAAAAGTTAAACTATGTAGGTACTTCAAAATAAAGTACGGAGGTAGTGATTTAATAAAACACCACAGTACTTAAGGTTCAAGAAAAACACAAATAGTAAGTAGTTTAATCACTATTTCAATTTTTAGACTTGAAAAATAAGGGAGCAAATTTTTGTCGACCGTTCACTTTCAAACAAAGAAGAAGAAAAAAGAGATATCAATCAAATGCACGACAGAGAACACACCATTGACACAACGTAAACACATGTATGAATACCTACTAAAGAAAACATGACACTAAAGAAACATGCCATAAATTAAATATAAAATGATTTTAAAGAAGATTAGAATTAAACATGACGAAAAATGTTTCAAAAAATAGTCTACGTATACATTTTGGGCTCTACGAGACAAAAGTAGGTATAGTTTTTTACAGTCAACAGTCAATAATAATAAATATTGTAGAGTGATACCCAATTGCCTAGCCTAAGATCGTAAACTGAGTGGTCTATATTAACAAATTTACACTTCGCATTTGGTAAAGAAATGACATTACAGCAAATATTCTAAATCCAGCCACTCACTATCAGGTATCAGGTAGACCTGACAGGCGGACCTTTTCAGCCGTACTTGTCAGGTCTAACTGATAGTAATTGGCTGCCCTAATTGTTATGCAATATTTTTCAAGGTTTTTCTTCTGAAATCTTACGTCATAACTTTTGTAAATTGCAAAATAAAAAGTGCAAAGTTCTTTCTGGAAAGGGGGACCTGAAATAAAAATTTCTTAGGGAAGTACCTTCACAGTCCCTCCTCCTGGCGAGTGTTTCAAGTTGTCCTTGGATCCGACCTTGGGTTTCGCTTTGTCCTTGAAATCTAGTTTGACCGATTCGATCTTCTTGTCTCCGCCACCAGGTTTGTGAGTCGCGTTGTCCAGGGAGCCAACCTTGGGCTTGGCGTTCCAATTCAGCTTGACCACCTCTATCTAAAGAGAGGAGAAAAGGTTTTGTTAGAATTCCGGATATTGGGAATATTGGAGAAAGAGATGATTTTAGGAGCTATACTCGTATGTCTAGCTGATAAGTTCTCACAAAAACGAAACTTTTGGCTAAACTTGCTTGAAAAAAAAACCTACTTTCCTTATTAGAGGATAAGGAAAGTAAATAAAAAAAAACTTGATCTGACGAGTCAGGTACTACGAAAAGGGCCTACTACAACAAAGACCAATAAATTCCAATATACCTATCAGATATTTTATCGATAGTCAAAACCAATCTTCTTTTCTTCACCTCAATAGCAACAAAACTAGGTACTACTCGATACATACTTCAGAGAGAATGACACCCAAGGGTTAGGTTTTAGAGAATGCCCTGATTGCCCTGGGCATAATCCTCTTGGGCCAGACACTATAGGTAGACCTGACGACAGGTAGGTAGGTACACCTGATCAGGTCTACCTGATAGTGTGTGTGCTCATCAGGTATCAGGTAGACCTAACAGACGGACCTTTTCTGACGTGCCTGTCAGGTCTGCCTGATGGTGAGTGGCTGACCTTGGGATTCTTGATTCTTGGACTTACTTTCTTATCTCCCCCACCGGGCACATATTCATCATTCTTGGCGGCAATTCTGGGTTCCGCTTTCCATTCGAGCTTGCGGTTTTCAATTTTAACTTTGCCGCCTCCCGGTTTGTAGTGGGCGTTCTGGAGAGAACCGATTTTCGACGTCACCTTCTTCAGATTGGGAGAGGGGGCAGCTCCCACTTGAATCTTGTTCATGGGAAGCTCTGCAAAGTAGAGAGAATGAACTCTAGTAAGGTGTGTTCACGCTACAGTCGATCGAAGTCGACTGAATATACCCCCCGACCAATAACCACCGTCCGAGAACGAACATTATCCCTTCAGTATAAAATCCACTCCGGGCGGGAATCGAACCCGCGGTCTAGCGCTCACGAGGCAGACGCGCTACCAACCAAGCTAACTAGGCTGGCACCCAAACATTGGATAGCCCGTCTCTGCTCTCCTCACGATTATCTTGACCACTACACCACCGAAGGTGCAATTCTTTCTAACCCTTACGATTCTTACTTTTTCTTTCACTCGTGGTGGATCCGTCAGGTGACTTGGGTGTCATGGGAGATCTGGTAGGGGTTAACTTTCTGGATGGTAGTCTTGAAGATGGTGATTTCAGAGGTGATCTTAAGTGCCCTGCTGATCTGGAGTCCTGAGGGAAACAAATGAATATGGAAGAAAATTAATGTTTAAATTAAATTTGAAAAAAAAAAAAAATGCCTACAAATAAATAATATTAATTTCATGTAAATGTAAAAAAAAAAAACTACAAACAATTAATACTAGGTACATGTAAACCTGTTTTAGAAAAGGGAAATATTTCAGTTAGACCCTAATAAGATAGAAACAACCTCTGTGGTCGAGTGGGTATTACACTAAGCTTGCACACTGGATGTTCCAGGTTTGATTTCTGGCAGATTCGAATTTTTTTTGGTTCTTTGCATGTTTCTAAACTGTGTAAATGCTTTATTATTCATTAGTCTTACGTTTTGAATAATAAAATAAATCTCTAGAATATTAATGAATTCGTTTGATAACAAACAAACTATTGTTTCTCAAGAAGCTTTCCCCAATATGCCAATATGAATCAGCAATGTAGCACAACGTGAACTTTTCCAACAAGAAATCAATGGAAACAAAACAATTGGATACAAACACACGAAAATTCCCCCAAAAAAATATAGTAAAACGTAAAACTAGGTATAGATATTATTTATTTTTAGGTAAAACAAAAAATATGAAGTTTTAAGTAAACTTAGCGAGCACGCAAATTGGAAAAATATTCACATGGGGGAATAAAGGAAAAACTAACGAATGATGGAAATTTCAGAACATCGTGAATTTTGGAAATGCAAAAACACAGAATATAGGTAAAACATACATAGAACGATGTATGTATACGTGGGTACATATATTATTTAGATATTTATCATTATTTTGGGTAAAAAATAAATAGAAACTATCAAAAGAATAGCAAACTTTGTGCTTTATGACAAGAAAAGCCCTGAAAGTTCAATTGCCGAACAAGAACTGACATTTGAAATCAATACCGTTAGAATTTCGTCTGGTAGACGAGTATTGCTGTATTATTTAGTGTTTTAGTTTCCAATTCGAAGAGTTTCCACCCTCCCCCGTCTTGGAAAACATGACATAGGTTTGTCTTTCTGTCCTGCTCAGTCCCTAGTCGGGGTAGGTGGAAGAGAGCAGTGCAATAGTCCTAAACTAAAATGGACGCGGCACATCAGGGATCAGGAAGAGACCGCCTTAACATAGGTGGAAGAGAATGCTAGGGGTCATTTGTCATTTCTGAATATGGTGGACTTTACACGCTACAAATGAATTCACATGTGCAGGTCTGTCAGACGGTCTCAGCGTGTGTGGTGGTCAAAAAGATTTATAGGTCTGACAGATAGTAAAAACGTCTGTACACGGGAGAAGGTAAAGAAAAAGACCAAATTGCCAACCAAAGAAACAAGAACACTGAAGAGAATTCTACTTTTAATAACATCGTGAGTATTTCATGGAACTTACAACTATTCGTGTCTGTCAAAATGCTGGAATACAACTTTGTCAAAAAGTAAAACGAATTCTTGTTTACTCACTATATTCTGAGGACGGGCTTTACCCTATCCCTATAAGCCCTATTGAGTTCAAACCCTAGGTAGGTATTCCGGTTTAATCCGGTATCCATGCTTACACATACTACACCTCGCTTCATCACCCTCCTCAGGTAATTCATTCTTACAATGGTTACAATTCATGGTTACGATACGAGTAGTAGTATTACTACGATGGTAGTAGGTACTCCACTCAGTATAACTATGTATGTATGTAGTATAGTAGTAGGTATGAGTAGGTATCCGCACCACGCAGCACTGTGTAGGTGTATGTATATCCTCTAGTAGCTATGAATGGAACAAGTTTGAATGGTCCGTTTCTATGCACAGATAACTTGCTAGGTGAATGACCCCCTCCTTATCACTGCTCTATTCTCCTCTCCGTGTGATTAAATGAGTAGCTATGACATATAAATGCGCATAGCGACCGGTGCCAGCATGGTAGGTAAACATTGGATTTTAGGATTATTGATATATTGAGAAAATCCTACAATGCTGCAGTTGCTGCAGTGAGCACCAAAGTTGTGACATAACAACACGAAGAAACTGCATTTACATTTTTACATTTACATTCCGGTTTAACCCCTAATACTAGCTCTATTATCTGGTGAAATTCTCAAAAAAAACCTTTCCCTTCGGATTTGGGATCAATTTAATTGAAAGAAATCATCACTATTTGTTAGGTTTATATTAGACATCCTATGTATTAATCCTTACTACAAGTAGGTAGTATCCAATAATAATAAAAACAATAAGAATAAAGAAATCATCATTCGTACTGATGAAAATTTGTAATGAAACAATAAGTTGAAAAACCTCCCCATCACAGTCAAAGACCGCAGTACACCCACCAAACAGTGAACAGTATAGACCACAACAGGTCAACCAGAACGGTGATCAATACAGACCTCCAGACGGAAGCACCTACAGACCACCTGATCCAAACAGAAACAGTCTGAACTCGAACGAACAGTTCAGACCTTCACAGGATCAAAACAGACAAGGGGACTATTCAACCATTGATAGAAGACCAAGTGACTCCTACAATCCTTCACAGTCAGGACAGTACTATCAGCAAAACCAACCACAGCAACTTACGCCTAATCAGCAATATCCACCTGGGCAACGACCGCCATTCATTCGTAAACCATCGCCTTGGGCGTTAGTGAAAGAGAAGTTACCTCCACAAATACACGGCAATCGTTTCCCATTTCCCTTGAGAACACCAACACCACCAGACAACATGAGTCAAAACCGAAGTCCATCTGCAGATCAGAGACCTCAACAGTCTCCAGGAAGTCAAGCACCTACTGCAAATAATGCACAAACACCAACAACACCTCAACCCACTACACCCAGCTCCCAAATGGAGAGAACAACTCTGAACTTTTCAATGAATGATATGCCGCCAAGGCAGATTCCTCCTAACGTGAGACCCATTCGTCCTCTCATGAGAATGGATTCCAGAATGATGTCACCGAATGATCCGAACTTTAGAATGCCCATGAGACCTGGCATGATGCCAAATGAGAACCGCGGTAGAGATTCACCCGGGGGACAACCTCTGCCACCGGGCATGAGAATGCCCAACTACCCTGAGAACCCCAACTATCAGAGACAGGGCATGAACTCCTCACAACCGTCAAGTACAACAAGTAGCACTCCCAAATCTCATCGCTCATCTATTGACGAGGATGAAGATGTCTCTGGGAGAAGAGATTTGCCATCGCGACCTCCGTCTGCTGGTGGAAACTCCATTGACCCCAGAATTCTCCAAGAGAAGAGACCTGCAAACCAGAAAGTATTTGATCCAAACTTCAGACTGACCATCGAAAATTTGACCCGATTACATTACTTTCCTTCCTATAGGATAAGGAAAGTAAAAAAGCATGCTACTTCTTGCCCCCAGAAATTAACCATACTTTTCCATTCGCATGTGTAATCGTAGTTTTATTTTCTCTCTCAAAAGTTATGAAAGTTGGAATAAAAAACACAAATGAGTGAAAAAAATTAAACTTGGTGTAAAACTAACATCTTTTTTTCATGATTCTTCGTAGTTATTTTTTAGTGGTGAAAAGTTGAGGTGGTAATGAAAAAAAAACGATGGGGGGTAGGACTGTGGGACAAAGTTGGGAGGAGACTTTCATGAAGGGTGGAAAAGTTTATTTGGAAAGCACAACTTTCATTTCCTGAAGAATGACATGATGTGACATTCAGATCAAAAATAGAACTTGGTTAGGACTAGCTATTTTAACCATAGATTCGGAGCTTAACTCATCTTTTAGGGCTGTTTGTGGACACAGCTTTAGAGTGGACTTTTGACAGCACTAAAAGTTGGGTTAGGCTTGAACAAATCTACAAATTTAGAGGTTGGACAAAGTCTGCTAATTAGGTAATAATGCTATTAAATATATTTCTTAAATTCTTACCTTTGATTGAGTGTTTTCATCTACGCCACTGTCGTTGTCACCATCTGAAAATGAAAACAGAAAAGTTGCCATTAGTGATTTGGAACCAAAGGGCACTCAGTTCCATGAGAACAATTGAAGAGCTGAATTCCAGCAAAATGACAAGGTCCAATTCCAATTTCATCGTCAGCAGCAAAAAGTAGTTGAAGAGGGTGTCTCTACATTACACCAAAATCAATAAATAACAAGTTGTACAAATTTTCCAAGAAAAGCAAATTAGGAATTTCCAGAAAAAGTTTGTTCGTTGTTGTAAATACATAGGACCTACCTATGGTACATTCCATTTCCATTCTATTTTTTTTTTCTTTTTCTTCTTCTTTCTTTTTTACTTTCTTCAACCTCAATGTCGATAACAACTAGGTATGTGCAATTACTAACCTACCTATCATCCTGTCAGCAAGTACTCAAATTCCAATTCTCGCTCATGTTGCATGTCCTACGCTCTATTTGCAGCGTTTCTAGCCATTACACGACTAGGTACACATGCATGTCAACTGAATTTTCCAAGAAAAGCAAATTAGGAATTTCCAGAAAAAGTTTGTTCGTTGTTGTAAATACATAGGACCTACCTATGGTACATTCCATTCTATTTTTTCTTCTTCTTCTTCTTCTTCCTTCTTTTTTACTTTCTTCAACCTCAATGTCGATAACAACTATGTGCAATTACTAACCTACCTATCATTCTTTCAGTGAGTACTCAAATTCCAATTCTTGCTCACATTGCATGTCCTACGCTCTATTTGCAGCGTTTCTAGCCATTACACGACTAGGTAAACATGCATGTCAACTGAGTCACCGGTTAGTCCATTGGGTATTGTCAAACCTCTACAAGTATCTGAAAACGGCTACTTTCTCTGTGGCGTATAATATCTCAGGTAGCGCTGTCAAACTTTCTTGACTTGGCGGGGCGGAGCGCTACCGCGCTCCTTAATTGGCTTATAAATAATGAGTCGAAAGCTGTGGCCACACATAGTCGACCGGCCATCAATCGACGTCGACTGAACCGTACACCACCTTAACAACATAGATTCCCCTCCTCACCTCGTCGATGGACCATCGATCGAGGGTCGATCGATGCGATCGACTATGAGTGGACATAGCTTAAACCGTAACCAAGATAGAAATAGAGTGTTTGTCTTTAGGTGTATCATAATCTGCTACATTTTCACGTCGGGTTAACGCGCTCAGGGGACCGTGATGTTCAGTGGGTGTAAATTTGAAAATGATAGTATTTTCTAAGGTCACAGAAAAAAAAATATGGTCATATACGACGTTGTTTATCAATGGTTTTCTCTCGACAACTTTCATTCAAATTAGACAAGATAGACTCGTGGCCGGTTCCGCGAATGACTCCCCACTTTTTACTCGACGCGCAGAAAATATTGACAAACGTTGTGACATTTTTCTGCGAGTGTAATAGGTACCTAAAAAGTTGTGAGTGCAGAGTAGTTCGTAAACTGTTCTTTGCAAACGAGTAGATTAAAACATCAACATTGATGGAAAATGGGTATGAATGAAGGTTTATCTAAAAAATGGACTTAAATCAAACGATGGATAAAGCAAATGAAAATAATGAAACATTGTAATTTTCTGACTAAAATAAGAAATATTTCGGTCTATCTCACTATTTTTAATTTCTGTAAAAAAACGTAAGCAATTTATTGGGGTGTGCAACAAAAAGCGTCTAATAAACATCGGTGAAATACTGTCATCAAGACACTACGTCATAGAGTACGAAAAATTCGAACCTTTACCGAAGTTCCTTTTGGATTGACGCATACTTGAATGTCTCCTAAGATCACCTGAAGGTGTCATTGGGGTCGAAGGAGACTGCGCCAAGTTATTCGGCACATCCTGGAATTTCAGCTCAGTCGGACGATTTGGTTTATTGGTTACTGGAGAATCACCAAATCGTCTGGCGTTCTCGTACGGAGGCATTGCATCTCTCTGGAGTTCAGATAGAGGAGGTGTGTTCATGCGAACCATCTCGGGTCTCAACATATTCCTTCCGTTTTGAAGATCGTCCATTTTGAAGTTTGGGTCAAATACTTTCTGGTTTGGAGGTCTCTTCTCTTGGAGGATTCTGGGGTCAATGGAGTTCCCACCAGCAGACGGAGGTCGTGATGGCAAATCTCTTCTCCCAGAGACATCTTCATCCTCATCAATAGATGAGCGATGAGATTTGGGAGTGCTACTTGTTGTACTTGACGGTTGTGAGGAGTTCATGCCCTGTCTCTGATAGTTGGGGTTCTCAGGGTAGTTGGGCATTCTCATGCCCGGTGGCAGAGGTTGTCCCCCGGGTGAATCTCTACCGCGGTTCTCATTTGGCATCATGCCAGGTCTCATGGGCATTCTAAAGTTCGGATCATTCGGTGACATCATTCTGGAATCCATTCTCATGAGAGGACGAATGGGTCTCACGTTAGGAGGAATCTGCCTTGGCGGCATATCATTCATTGAAAAGTTCAGAGTTGTTCTCTCCATTTGGGAGCTGGGTGTAGTGGGTTGAGGTGTTGTTGGTGTTTGTGCATTATTTGCAGTAGGTGCTTGACTTCCTGGAGACTGTTGAGGTCTCTGATCTGCAGATGGACTTCGGTTTTGACTCATGTTGTCTGGTGGTGTTGGTGTTCTCAAGGGAAATGGGAAACGATTGCCGTGTATTTGTGGAGGTAACTTCTCTTTCACTAACGCCCAAGGCGATGGTTTACGAATGAATGGCGGTCGTTGCCCAGGTGGATATTGCTGATTAGGCGTAAGTTGCTGTGGTTGGTTTTGCTGATAGTACTGTCCTGACTGTGAAGGATTGTAGGAGTCACTTGGTCTTCTATCAATGGTTGAATAGTCCCCTTGTCTGTTTTGATCCTGTGAAGGTCTGAACTGTTCGTTCGAGTTCAGACTGTTTCTGTTTGGATCAGGTGGTCTGTAGGTGCTTCCGTCTGGAGGTCTGTATTGATCACCGTTCTGGTTGACCTGTTGTGGTCTATACTGTTCACTGTTTGGTGCTTGTGGACGGTATTGTTGATCAGGTCTGATTGGAGGACGCAGCGGTCGGTTCCAATTTTGTGGTTGAAAATTCAAAGGTAATCTCTGTTGTGGAGGACCAGGCCCTGGACTACCTTGTTGTTGAGGTGGGATGTAACTTCTACTGTCTGTTCGTCTTAGTACAGGTCCTTGTTGTGGTGCTCTAGGCTGGAACTGTTGACTATAAGGTTGGTTGTTGAACTGTTGGGGAGCTCGGGGTAGGTAGTTCCCTGTTTGGACTGGAGGAGGGTTACTGAACGAAGACTGGTTGTTGGGCGTATAGTACTGGTTCTGGCTGGATTGTGTCGAATCAAAGTTCGATGGGTTACTTTGGAATTTGCTTTCTTGGGATGCAACCTGAAAGAAGAAAAGAGGCCTGTATTATTTCTGTTGTCTTGTACAAAAAACTTTATAGAAGACCTAGGTAGTGATGAGAATTACCAGTATAATAAATAAGATCCATCACAAGCCATGTGGATAACTACCTAAAATTAGACAGAAAGGTATTTAAACTTTGATATAATATCCCGATTCAAAAAAAAAAAAATAATAATACATAAATATATGGTAGGTACAACCAAAAACAGGACCTTCAATTAAACCTATTTTCTAATTCCTAGTTGTAATTTTAAATAAATTAATTATTCGTGAATTCTAAAACGACGTTTAATAATAGAAAGTAAAAAAAAAATATGACCCAGTCCTAAGAAGGTACATCAAGAAATCCATACTTATCTTGATAACTTCTCCTATAAAATTATATTATTTTTTTATCGGTCAAAATATTTAATAATTAAAACAACAACAAACGAGGACTGGAAGGAGCAAAATAAAATAATAAAGGATTTGCAAAAAACGTAAAAGACCTAAAAGGAGACACAGAAAACGATTAGAGAGATAAAATAAAATAAAAACTAATGGTAAAGAATGCCAAAAAATGACTATTATGTTCGAACAGAACTGAAACAAATGTGGAATTACAATACAGGGAAGAGAAAATAAGAAAACGAAATAATAGGTATATGGAAAAAGAAAATACAGTACAAAAAGGAAAACACGAAAACCGTAATACATGAGAATGACATAGAAGATTTAGAAAAAAATGATTTGGAGACTGGTACAAGCAGTTTATTGTTTTTATTTATTTTTTCCCTTGAATTTCGTGTTAAAAAACACAAGTAGAATATATCTATATGTTGGAACGCTTTTTCCGAATGTAGTTTGCCGTTATTTATGTTCGCTAGGAACCATTGCAAGTATGGAAAACTGACGTGACTTGGACTAGGCTTGGGTTGACTACTTTTTTGATACTTTTCAGAGGGCGAATGCAGTCGGTTATAAATCTTCATTAGGTTTACCAAAATGAGAATTAAAATATTGGTTTATTTTCTTGTTACATAAGTGTACCAATTTTTCAGTCAATTGACTCGCTATAATTAGCTGGAATTGGGACAAAAATTAGAGGTTATAATTGACTTAACCAATGAACCAAAACCTTTGGGGCAGCTCCCACAGAAAAATCTGGTTAATTGAATATTATGTTCAGAAAATGGTCATAATTTATGCTCTAACTACTAGATTTTGGTCAACCTTTTACTGCTCAAATATTAATATGTATTTACTTATCAAAATTCAGTAAGGGATCCAAGACACCCCATTCTACCCGAATGCAATACCTGGAACTTTTCCTTTTTCCACCCTATCTTGATTTGATAGTAATTGCTGATTGGCGTACACATCACGATAGTACCTATTACCTTGAAAAGTCTTGAGGATTTTGCGTTCTATTGTCAAACAGGGCGTTGCACGGGCACCATCCATTATCCGCCTTACTCGACGTAGCTTAACATGGTTCTACCTATAGCTATTATGTAAACGTAAATGCCCTTAACAATTTCTAATCCTTTTAATTTACTAGAAAATACTATCCTTACTTACAGGGTAAAAATCCAAGTCTCTTGGATCTATCGTGTCCAGCAAAATATTAACCCCCAACCCTCAAGACATGAGTCACATGTGGAAAGGAACTTTCGGCTTCTGCACAGGATACATGAATGAAAAATGTCCAAAAATGGACCAACATAAGACAACATTGGACTCTACATAATAATTATAGACCTAACTCTCAAGAAGTTGAAAACATGCCTAGATACATAAATTCCTACATAATTATGTGCTGAAATTCAGTACTTACCAATTTAGTAGGGTAAACTGACTCATTGGTATCTCTTGGTTCTCCTCCATTGACCAATTTGGGAGTGTAATCTTCAGCCTCCATTTTGATGTAATCTCACAAAAATTATAAACTATTTATTCAAACTCTTAGGTACCTACATAATTAGTTACTGAAGTTAGGTAGTAGGTAGGTATTAGTTATACCTACTAAAGATTCTATTGAAAGTTTATTCACTAAAAAATCCCTTACAAAAAATCAATCATTATTTGGAAACTTGTTTACAAGTGATTGTGAAAATAAAGAATGTTGAAAATTAATTTCATATAGAGGTATTACACCATAGGAATAATTATTTCTTTAGGTTTATTTAGATATCTTTTAGCATAAAACACCTGTTATTATAAAGTGGCAAAGTGATATTGTAATGCAGGCTTGAAGATTCACACCTATTTAGAGATCAGTGGACTGAGTTAAAGTGGACAAAAAGGGTATTGAATTACATAGTCATGTACACTTTATCTTATTGTATACATAAATAGTAAATACCTACTATTATAGCTGTATTTTCCCTTCGATAGAATAGAATAATAATAGTGCTTATTTATACTGCTCACATAGGACTGAAAAGTCCCTTTATTTACCGAGGTAGGTAGCGCCTTGACCACTACACCACCGAGGTAGGTATTCCATACCTCGGCTGGGATTGAACCCACGCCCTCCTGTTTACCAGGCGAGCGCCTTGACCACTACACCACCGAGGTAGGTATTCCATACCTCGGCTGGGATTGAACCCACGCCCTCCTGTTTACCAGGCGAGCGCCTTGACCACTACACCACCGAGGCAGGCAAGCCCTGTTTATACTGTCAGAATGAGACAGAGGAAGTAAGGAAACACAAGGATAGTAACTGAATGGAGGTGTGGTCAAGAAAAGGAAAATACACCTTTTCTTGACGAAATGGGTTAGTCTCAATCTCATAATAATGTGTCTAGTGTATTAAATTTAACCTAATAACCGGATTGAAAATACACCTTTTCTTGACGAAATGGGTTAGTCTCAATCTCATAATAATGTGTCTAGTGTATTAAATTTAACCTAATAACCGGATTGTGGCTAGGGCGCTAGGCCCATAATGCCTGGGATTAACCTTTAATATCCTGCACATTGCATAACCTGTAATAATTTACAGGCGTTCATACAAATTTAACCCTTTAAATTTTCATAGGAAAATAGGTAAGTTGAGGTGCCACAAATTCATTATTTAGTGGAGATGTCAAATTTACCAATAGTGATAAAATCTGATGATGTACCTACCTACCTGTCAAAAGTCAGTAAGACCTACCCAGGATTTGATGTGCTGAAGTTTTCTTTCTGGTTTATCCAATCTTGAGAACGTTTTGCATTTTGAAAGAAAACCTTTTTGTGAGGTTAAGAGCGATTTGAAAACCTTATGATCGGTTAAAACGGATATTTCTGGGGACTTTTCAGTCCTATCCAGCCAGGGTCAGTCTTAGTATCAATCACATGAAAAATCAAGACTCTCTAGTATCTGTGAGCAACTGAAAACACTTCATATGAAACAATTTTACTACACAAGACACGAGACAAAAGAAGAATAAAATTATGCTCAACCAAGGTGAAATTAAGATAACAAATAACAAGATGTTGCTTTCAATGGAAATATTAAAATCTCAAATGCTCTCGCGCTTACAGTTATCAAAACTGTCGTTATTGGCAGACAGAAGATGAAATGCAATTGATATGACAGTACCTATAATAGGTTCGTAGGTACACTCATGTGTGAAAAATTTGGGACAGATTGTCTATGGTACTTTTTCACCATCAACAATCTACCTCATAAGCGCTATAGATCGCGCCAGTCGTTACGCAAACGGCTGGCTTTCTCTCTTCGCTTTCGGGACGATAAGACCTTGTAGTCGTTATCGTTACAGTTCCCTCTAAAGAAACTCTTTGACACAACTAAAAACGGTATTGAAATTTTTATCGAATACATTACTTTCCTTCCTATAGGTATAGGATAAGCAAAGTAAAAAAAGGATAGAAATGCAACCTAGGTACCGTCCCTTGCTAAAGGTTGAGTGCGAAGGACATTCACTCTTAAAATTTGTAGCCAAAACCAAAATGTCAGCCCAAAGCAATCACCCTAGTTAGGACTGATTGAGAGGCTGACGAACAACGCCGACCCCGTCTGAACACGGGAAAAGGCGAAGAAAAAAGAAGAAGGAATGCAACCTACAATCTGTCCCACATTTTTTGCACTCCAATGTAGGTTTTAATGATATAAAAACAATAGCTATGCTGTCGTTTCAGACGTTATTATAGAAAGGACATGCCTCCCACGACACAACGGATGTGAAGCATGAATTATTACGTGTTTCAATCATCCAATATGCGACACTCCTATCTGATATCTATCTTTATAAATCGTTCCATTTATCAATATAGCTACCTAACCTACCTGTCTACTATTTTTAACATCTTCCCATTTATCGATGTACCTGTCACAAAGATAATAATAAATACTGCTCGCATAAGACACAAATGTCCCTTTACTCCAGCAGTAGGCTACTACTATTATTATTGCAGTCAATTTGTCAAATTATATTAAAGATAAAATTCGATACCTCGGCTGAGATTGAACCCACGTCCTCCTGTTTGCCAGTTACTTAATCCCCTTTTCCTCTAGTAACGACGGTATGCTACAGTGGACTTTATGGATCTGTGTCATAGCATGCCCTCTAATTCCCTATATCTATATCTTCCTATTTTGAAATAAATTAATAAAATACCTACCTAACTACACTTTGATATACAGAAGTATGAAAAAGCTTACATACCTAACATATAGGTACATAGTTCTAATATTTCTTCATTTAACCATGGAAGTAAAGGTAGATAGGTACCTTCCATGAAACTATGTGTTTCCATTGTCTACATAAGATAAATTTTGTTAGTGTCACTTTGTAACAAAAAGTTATTTGCAATTTATTTTCACTGTTTTGTTCTTCATACAAATCGTGAATTTTATGTATTTGGGTGCTCTGGGTGGTTTGTTTGACATCTCCAGCAAAATTAGTGGAGATGCTTTTTGCTCCACAATTTTCGTCTCTCTTTCAGCTCTGCTTTGATATTACTTTGAAGTTGAGCTTTAAACTTGTGGGGAAAATGAATTGAGATGTAAAAAAAATCTTATCTGAGATGAGCTAAATAAATTTGGCTTACTACCTTACTAGACATCTAATTTAAGCTCCATTTCCCCCTTCCTTTTCTTTTTCTTTTTCTTCTTCTTCTTCTTCTTCTTCTTCTTCCTCCTCCTCCTCCTCCTCCTCCTCCTGCTCCTCCTCTTTTCCGTTGCTCAGTACTTGGGTCTGAGGTATTCAAATTCTGGCAAACGACCCAAAATAAAATTATAAAATATTTGCATTTCACGCCCTCATCCCGAAGAAGTTTGTATTAGCTTAGGGATTATCTTACATGTTTTTCTATTGTTAAAAATATATTAAATTTGTTCAGTTCAGTTCCTCCTCCTCCTCTTTTTCGTTGCTCAGTACTTGGGTATTCAAATTCTGGCAAACGACCCAGAATAAAATTCTAAAATATTTGCATTTTTTGTCCCTTCCTATCCTGAATTACAAGACCACAAGCCTTAGCACATTCAACCACTTGTTGATGAAAATGAAAAGAAGTGAAATAACAAAACATCTTGCTTGGTAATAGAAACATCTTGAAGATGTTTTTGTAGGTACATACTTATTGTTATTATACAACAAAAAAAAATGATTGATGGCCTCCGTTTTGTTGCAAAGTAATATAATTTGTAGGTACATACATACTTATTGTTATTATACAACAAAAAAAAATGATTGATGGCCTCCGTTTTGTTGCAAAGTAATTCAACAAAGTTGTAAGTATCTACTGAAGTTGTAAGCTTGAATATTCTTGAATAAGTAGGTTAGGTACTAAATTTAATATCTCATTAAATTTAATTGATTAAGTTTTACCAAAGTATTTATTTGTTATTTATTTCAAAGTGGGTTTTTCTTGTTTATATCAATGTGGGCAATTTTATGTCAGAGTAAAGGTTGGGTTAAATGGGTTTACGTTTCATGATTTTGTTCAAAGGACTTTAAATTTCAAAATGAGACAAAAAATATACAATAAGGAAAATTAATAAATAATGTGAATTTATAGAATTAGGTTACTACAAACAAACACCTTCAAAAAAGTTATTCAACTAGATAAAACACGTTTTTTTCCAACTGATAAAAGTTGTCAAATAAAATAAACTTTAATTATTTTAAAGAAAACAAGTTCTTCTATCTGTTGAAAAAATAGCACTTGAAAAAAAAAACTAAGGCAAACTGTTTTCAGCTCCATTTTGCTCCTCTTGTTGTGAAAGTTCGAGGTGGAAAAATCATTCAACAAAGGTTTGTTTTTACTTTTTTGGGGGAGATATGTTGGTGGTATGTGAAGGAGAGAAGGGAAATAGGTATCTATATGTTAAACTTGAAGTATAAAAAATTTCCCCTTGTGTTTTTCAGTAGTTTTGTTTGTGCCTTTCATTCCTAAAGGTAAGTAGGTAATTCCTTCAAATCTAAAATGAGTTCAGGCATTATTGTCCTTTTTTTTCCAATTCTTAAATCTGGGACTAAGTTGTACCTAACTGTGTCAAGGAATGATGATGTAGGTACCAAATTGGACTTTTCCTTGTTTTCAATACCTATTTGAAAACAAGGAAAAGAAGGTGGACATCTTACTAAGGTACCCTCAGCTACGGTATGTGTATTTTATTCTTAGGTTCTTCGGACTAACTTCTCTGATACGTATTGAGTTTAACGTCACTGTAATTTAGTGACGGGTGTTTTATCCCCGTCCCTTTTGGTAACAAGCTATCCGTCTCTATGACCTCACCTAGCCCGAGTGGTAAAGCCAACAGAATGCGATTTCTCAGATGGCGAGCCAAGTAATCTTGGCTAGAGACCATCAACCTCTCGGTCCAGCTACACCTCTAAAACAACTACAACCTGCTATTGCCAGCCGCTGGCAAGAACTTGTGACTGCCAAACTATCAATCTGATGACGGTTTATATTAGACATCCTATGTATTAACATTATTCTTACCGTTTCTATTATTACTGGATACTAGGTATTTGTGTTTTTCTACTCCGATTCGAGTTTCGCCTATCTTATAGGCATCTTCATGGGAAACTGAATTATGTTACACAGTTTCCCATGAAGATGCCTTTAAGATAGGCGAAACTCGAGTCGGAGTAGAAAAACACAAATACCTAGTATCCAGTAATAATAGAAACGGTAAGAATAATCTCCACTAGGAGTATTAGAAAAATATTATTGGAGAATTCGAGATGTCAACTGCACTAAATTCTTGTGACAACTTATGATGAAAATTTATACCTACCTACCTTCTTTTTTATGAAACGTTAACCTACTCTATTCTTTTTCTTTCACTTTTATTATCTTTTTTTTTATTAGTTTCTTCCTTCCCTTCTTTCTTTCTTTCTTCTTCCTTTTCTTTCATTTTTACCCTCTCTCCTATTCCGAATGCAACTTACTTGACTTTTCTCTTTTCGAACTTCATTTAAAAAGAAAAATAACTTCAAAAGACATAAATAATTTGGATGAATTCCTACGAAATCCACCACTGTTGCAGGATTAGTTGTTCTAGGGGTGCCAAGGTACCGAATACTTAGGGAGCTAAATGAGAATAATCATGCCTGAAATTCTGAGCTAACGAATTATGTTACACAACCGTATCGTATTTACTCAGTAGGGGGGCAGTTTCCAAAAAAAGTAGATATAATGTAGGTATTCTACCCATAGATTTATATTGTACCTATTTATCAGGTATTGTACCTAGTTACCCCAAATGAAAATAATGAAACATTGTAATTTTCTGACTAAAATAAGAAATATTTCGGTCTATCTCACTATTTTTAATTTCTGTAGCTTTCCCATCTACCAGAGTTATGTACATGTAGGTAGAATTTTACAACCCGCTGTCAGTTGGCTTTAGCAACATTTTCTCTGAGCTTTCTCCATCGAGCTTTCTAAATTATGCTTTTTAATATGATTATTTGCAGGGGGGTTTATTTTGCACGACTGTCGATATTTATATTTTATTTATTTTATTTTTCAGGGAAGGAAAGAATTGCATGTTCGAAAAAAAATACTTGAGAGTTCTGAGCTTTTATTCTGTCAAATGATGTTACTATTTCTAATCCTGAAACTCAAGGTCATGCTTATTTTTTTATTTATTTATTTATTTTTTTTCTAAGACGAACTTTATTTAGGAGGGAGGGATCAAGTTTTTTTTAGATCGGAAGA
>NW_007377794.1:52804-98969 GCF_000475195.1 Diaphorina citri | reverse complement strand
TTTTTTTTAAGGCAAATTTTTTGGAGGGGGGGGGGAAAAATTTTTTTTTTTTTTTTTTTTTTTTTTTACTGCTCTGTTGCCAAATGCCAAAGTAATGCTACAAACAGTGGCCTGGGAAGAGGACCTTGTTCTCAGCCAGGCTGAAATGCATTTCGATAAACAATAAGCCATCTGACAAAAGGCCCTAGGAAATTGTTTGTAGAACTCCTATTTAAATATAAATAAATGACTTGAAAAAGGGCCTTTTGGAAGAGAAAATATTACCAGAGGAGTTAAATTTGAAACTACGCAAGATAATGGATAATACTATGGGTTTGAAGAGTCTGAGCTGTAGCATGCCCATCCCATAGTATGTCTCTTCATTTTTCTCAAAACTATTAACAAAACTGAAACGTAGAAACCAAAACATTAAATTGCGTGCTCTAAATAAAAAAAAGAAGAATTGAGGGAGGGAAAGAGAAGATAGGGGAAAAAAGGGGAGAGCAAGGGGAAGAAATGAGAAGGCCTATGGCCTATGGGATAGGAGGGAGAAGGGATAAATTAGGGAGAAAGAATACCTGATGTTGGAAGGAGAGGGAGAAAAAATTAAGGGCAAAAGGAAGCTATAGGTACCTACCTATAAGGGAAGACAGAATGAGTAGAAGAGAGAGAGAGAGGAGGAGGGAGAGAGAGAAAGAGGAGGAGGGAGAGAAAAAGAAGGAGAGAGAGAGAAAGAGAAGATAAATAAGGGAGAAAGAATACCTGATGTTGGAAGGAGAGGGAGAAAAAATTAAGGGCAAAAGGAAGCTATACCTACCTATAAGGGAAAACAGAATGAGTTGAAGAGAGAGGAGGAGGGAGAGAGAGAAAGAGGAGGAGGGAGAGAGAAAGAAGGAGAGAGAGAAAGAGAAGGAGAGAGAGAGAGAGAAAGAGGAGGAGGGAGAGAGAAAGAAGGAGAGAGAGACGTTGAAAGCAAGAGTTTTTTCAACCTCTCCACCCCTTTCGTCATCCTTACGTAGGAGAGAAGGGGGTGGAGAAAATCTCATACTCTCTCTCTCTCCCTCGCATGTTGTAATACTGTGGCGTGTGTCACTCTTAAATCTCTCTCTCTCTCCCTATCTCTCTCTCTCCCTCCCCTCTTTCTAACTTTCTTCAAATTACCCCTTCTTTCTTCTCTCTCTTTCTATTTCGCCTCCCTCTTTCTCCCCTTCTTAAAATTACTCCTTTTTTCTCCCTTTGTCCCTCCCTCTCTCTCTCCCTATCTCTCTCTCTCCCTTTCTCCCTCTCTCTCTCTCCCTCTCTCCCTCTCCCTCTCTCTTTCTCTCCCTCTCTCTCTCCCTTTCTATTTCCTCTCCCCTCCTTCAATCTACTCCTTTTATCTCTTTCTCCCCTTCTTAAAATCACTGCCTTTTTCTCCGTTTGTCCCTCTCTCTCTCTCCCTTCCTCCCTATCTCTCTCCCTTCTTCCGATTAGCCCCCCTTTCTTCTTCCCCACTCTTGACTATTATGACTGTCAACAGATTTTATGACAGGGAAATTGGATCCCTCTCTAATTTGGGAGACACGAAAATGGAGGCACCTATTTCTCCCTTTCGTTTTCTAGGTATTATTGCATTCCAAATTTCTTTTGTAGGTTGTTTTTCCCAGTGAATGTTTTTCACAGAATGGGAATTTTTGAGTGAGATTTTTTTTTTACATTTCGTACTTTTGTCAAGAGCCGCCTTTTGAAAATAATTTCCTTGGAAAATCAATCAATAGGAACTAGGAAGGTACTTTACAGTTAGATATGGGAGTATAGGTAGGCGGCAAAGCCCCATTTTTTTTTTTTTTTTTTGTTTTTTGCAAGTCTAATTAGCTTGGAGGGTGTAGCCAGTAGCACCTACCTTGTAAGCACTGGATCTAGGGTTTAATTCCCACCGAGGGCAAACTTTATCCTAAACAGATAGGGTTTGTTCTCGGAACGGCTGGCTTTCTCCTATCCTATCTTTCGTCTCTCTTCGATTTAGGGACGGTAATACCTCTTTTGTTACTGTTCCTTCTATCAAAAGCTCTTTTTTTTACTTTCTATTGCTAAAGTATAAGCGAAGCTATGCTAGTTCTAATCTTCTACTTTATCATTATGACACAGCTGATTTGTGGGGCTTAGGCTTATGGTACCTGAGATCAATCAGTTATCAATGTTTTGATTTCTCAATTTTGCAGTCTAAAGATACCATTGATTACCGACTTACAATCTTTTACACAGGTTAAAAAATTGAGAAATTATAACTGAACGAAAAGAACCATTATTCAGTTGTCAGGAAAATATTCCTCTGAAGTACAATAGAATAGAATAGACAGAATCTTTTATGAACTTTGACAGGTGTTCTATACTGCTTTCTATTTTCTATTCGATGTATCAAACAGCTCAATCATAACTGTTAGGGGAAAGCTACTCACATCATACCTAATAGATGGATAGAGGAAGCTTTGTTTTGTACCAACAGAGATTCATAATAACAACTTTTGTACTAATAGTTAGAAAATCATAAAAACCATGTATGGATTATCGAGGTACCTATAGGTACCTAGCTGATTTGCTATATTTCAAACCTACCTCGCTATAATTCAAACATTGTTTACGATATAATTTCATATACTGATCAGAAAAATGCCCAAGGGTTAAAAGAAACATACAAGGTCTTTCCTCAAATGGGTTAGCAATTAGCATACGCAGAAGAAACAATTTTCATACAGTTCTGCAGATCTTACATTTACCAATGACAGTGGTAATTGTGAAAAATAACCGGTAATTTTTCACAATGACCAGATTTTCTACATTTACCGTAACATAACTAAGTTGTAAGAATCTACTGAAGTTGTAAGCTTGAATATTGTTGAATAAGTAGGTTAGGTACTGAATTTAATATCTAATTAAATTTAATTGATTAAGTTTTACCAAATTATTTATTTGTTATTTATTTCAAAGTAGGTTTTTCTTGTTTATATCAATGTGGGCAATTTTATGTCAGAGTAAAGTTTGGGTTAAATGGGTTTACGTTTCATGATTATGTTCAAAGGACTTTAAATTTCAAAATGAGACAAAAACTCTCTCTCTCTCTCTCTCTCTCTCTCTCTCTCTCTCTCTCTCTCTCTCTCTCTCTCCCACTTCTAGTTGTCAACCAGTACAAGAATAATTGGACATTTAAAGGAGAGAATATTATTACTGTAAGTATTAGGTTTGTTTCAAAATAATAATATAAATATTATTGTGCAGTGAAGTTGACATCTCCACTAGAAATATTAGTCAAGATTGTCAAGTGCACTAAATTGTTATGACAACTTATTATCATGAAAATATATACCTCCTTTTTATGAAACGTTAACCTCTTTCACTTTCACTTTCACTATCTTTCTTTATTAGTTTCTTCCTTCCCTTATTTCTTCTTTCTTTCTTTCTTTCTTTCTTTCTTTCTTTCTTTCTTTCTTTCTCCACTCTCTTTTTCCCTCTTTCCTACAAGCTAGATAGGCTTTCTTTTTTCAACCTTGATTGAAAAGTAGAAAAATAAATTAAAGATAAATGAATAATGTGGAATTCACAGGTGAAATATACCCACGAAATCCACCACTGTTCGAAGATTAGTTGTTCTAGGGGTGCCAAGGTACCGAATACTTAGGGAGCTAAATGAGAATAATCATGCCTGAAATTCTGAGCTAACGAATTATGTTACACAACCGTATCGTATTTACTCAGTAGGGGGGCAGATATTTTCCAAAAAAAAGTAGATATAATGTAGGTATTCTACCCATAGATTTATATTGTACCTATTTACCAGGTATTGTACCTAGTTACCTATAGCAGATATGTAGATAGCTTTTGAGTTTCGAGTAATTTGCACTTGGCATGACAAATAATTTAGAAAGCGGGTAGGTAATTTCAAAATGAGACAAAAAATATACAATAAGGAAAATTAATAAATAATGTGAATTTATAGAATTAGGTTACTACAAACAAACACCTTTAAAAAAGTTATTCAACTAGATAAAACACGTTTAATTTCAAAATGAGACAAAAAATATACAATAAGGAAAATTAATAAATAATGTGAATTTATAGAATTAGGTTACTACAAACAAACACCTTCAAAAAAGTTATTCAACTAGATAAAACACGTTTTTTTCCAACTGATAAAAGTTGTCAAATAAAATAAACTTTAATTATTTTAAAGAAAACAAGTTCTTCTATCTGTTGAAAAAATAGCACTTGAAAAAAAAAACTAAGGCAAACTGTTTTCAGCTCCATTTTGCTCCTCTTGTTGTGAAAGTTCGAGGTGGAAAAATCATTCAACAAAGGTTTGTTTTTACTTTTTTGGGGGAGATATGTTGGTGGTATGTGAAGGAGAGAAGGGAAATAGGTATCTATATGTTAAACTTGAAGTATAAAAAATTTCCCCTTGTGTTTTTCAGTAGTTTTGTTTGTGCCTTTCGTTCCAAAAGGTAAGTAGGTAATATCTTCAAATTTACAGTTAGCTGAGGCATCTGTTTTGAGGACAATGTTACTAAGGAACTGGGCCGAGAAAAGGCAGCACAACGCGATTTCACAGATGGTATAAAAAATTTCCCCTTGTGTTTTTCAGTAGTTTTGTTTGTGCCTTTCATTCCTAAAGGTAAGTAGGTAATTCCTTCAAATCTAAAATGAGTTCAGGCATTATTGTCCTTTTTTTTCCAATTCTTAAATCTGGGACTAAGTTGTACCTAACTGTGTCAAGGAATGATGATGTAGGTACCAAATTGGACTTTTCCTTGTTTTCAATACCTATTTGAAAACAAGGAAAAGAAGGTGGACATCTTACTAAGGTACCCTCAGCTACGGTATGTGTATTTTATTCTTAGGTTCTTCTATAAAAAATTTCCCCTTGTGTTTTTCAGTAGTTTTGTTTGTGCCTTTCATTCCTAAAGGTAAGTAGGTAATTCCTTCAAATCTAAAAAGAGTTCAGGCATTATTGTCCTTTTTTTCCAATTCTTAAATCTGGGACTAAGTTGTACCTAACTGTGTCAAGGAATGATATGATGTAGGTACCAAATTGGACTTTTCCTTGTTTTCAATACCTATTTGAAAACAAGGAAAAGAAGGTAGACATCTTACTAAGGTACCCTCAGCTACGGTATGTGTATTTTATTCTTAGGTTCTTTGGACTAACTTCTCTGATACGTATTGAGTTTAACGTCACTGTAATTTAGTGACGGGTGTTTTATCCCCGTCCCTTTTGGTAACAAGCTATTCGTCTCTATGACCTCACCTAACCCGAGTGGAAAAGCCAAGAGAATGCGATTTCTCAGATGGCGAGCCAAGTAATCTTGGCTAGAGACCATCAACCCCCTCGGTCCAGCTACACCTCTAAAACAACTACAACCTGCTATTGCCAGCCGCTGGCAAGAACTTGTGACTGTCAAATTGTCAAACCGATGATGAGAATCGAAAGCCTCAAATTCCTCGAGTAAAAAGCTCACTACTCAATGTGAGAATGTATCCAGGATAGAAAGTATAGTAGGTTCAAATGATATTTTGTACATCGCGTGCTTATCAATGTGTGCCTCCAACTTCTCTCCATATTTTTTGTGTATGTTTTGTTTTTATGCACTCATTTTCCTGAGTAGATATGAAACATAGCTGTAGTTTAGTTTTTTTTTTTTTTTTTTTTTTTCTTTCTCTTTCACCAAATTTTCCCCCAACTCGTAAACAGTTCCCTCAGTTCTTTAGTAAGCCTTCTCTTGTAGAGGAATTTTCCCCCCTGACACATGAACGTTTCCTCGTATGAGTTCAATTCCTTTGTAAGCCAACCTAGTTAGCTTGGAACGTAGCGGGTTTGCCTTGTAAGCACTAGATGACATGACGGGTTTGATTCTCGCCCCGGGAGAACTTTATCCTAAACTACAGATAAGGTTCGTTCTCGGAACAGCTGGCTTTCTCTTACCCTGTCCTTCTTCTTTCATCTAAGGACGGAAAGACCTCCATTGTTACAGTTCCCTTTATCAAATCTCTTTAAAAAATAGTCATTTCCCATGAAAAGAAAGACAACTCACTTGAAGTCACGACGTTCATGGGGAAAACTTAATATGGAAAAAAAAGCTGAGAAAACACCGTGCGATACCCTTATCAGCTCCTTATTGCTTTCCCATCTACCAGAGTTATGTACATGTAGATAGAATTTTACAACCTGCTGTCAGTTGTCTTTAGCAACATTTTCTCTGAGCTTTCTCCATCGAGCTTTCTAAATTATGCTTTTTAATATGATTATTGCAGGGGGGGTTTATTTTGCACGACTGTCGATATTTATATTTTATTTATTTTATTTTTCAGGGAAGGAAAGAATTGCATGTTCGAAAAAAAATACTTGAGAGTTTATTCTGTCAAATAATGTTACTATTTTTAATCCTGAAACTCAAGGTCATGCTTTTTTTTTTTTTTTTTTTTTTTTTTATTTTTATTTTTTATTTATGTATTATTTTTTTTCTAAGACGAACTTTACTTAGGAGGGAGGGATCAAGTTTTTTTTTAACTGCTCTGTTGCCAAATGCCAAAGTAATGCTACAAACAGTGGCCTGGGAAGAGGACCTTGTTCTCAGCCAGGCTGAAATGCATTTCGATAAACAATAAGCCATCTGACAAAAGGCCCTAGGAGTTTGTTCGTAGAACTCCTATTTAAATATAAATAAATGACTTGAAAAAGGGCCTTTTGGAAGAAAAAATATTACCAGAGGAGTTACATTTGAAACTACGCAAGATAATGGATAATACTATGGGTTTGAAGAGTCTGAGTTGTAGCATACCCATCCCATAGTATGTCTCTTCATTAGATGGAAGAATTTTGCTCAAAACTATTAACAAAACTGAAACGTAGAAACCAAAACATTAAATTGCGTGTTCTTATTCTCTCCCTCCTCCTCTTTCTTTCTCTCTCCCTTCTCTCTCCTTCTCTCTCTCTCTCTCTCTCTCTCTCTCTCTCTTTCAGAGATTAATACATGGGAAGAAGTATAAAAAGAGAATCGGTAAGTAGAGAGAAGAAGAAGAAGCATACGATACGGTACAATAAAATAAATAAATAAATGAAAGAAGAATTGAGGGAGGGAAAGAGAAGATAGGGGAAAAAAGGGGAGAGCAAGGGGAAGAAATGAGAAGGCCTATGGGATAGGAGGGAGAAGGGATAAATAAGGGAGAAAGAATACCTGATGTTGGAAGGAGAGGGAGAAAAAATTAAGGGCAAAAGGAAGCTATAACTACCTAGAAGGGAAGGCAGAATGAGTAGAAGAGAGAGAGAGGAGGAGGGAGAGAGAGAAAGAGGAGGAGGGAGAGAGAAAGAAGGAGAGAGAGACGTTGAAAGCAAGAGTTTTTTCAACCTCTCCACCCCTTTCGTCATCCTTACGTAGGAGAGAAGGGGGTGGAGAAAATCTCATACTCTCTCTCTCCCTCGCATGTCGTAATACTGTGGCGTGTGTCACTCTTAAGTCTCTTTCTCTCTCTCTCTCTCCCCTCTTTCTAACTTTCTTCAAATTACCCCTTCTTTCTTCTCTCTCTTCTTCAATCTACTTCTTTTCTCTCTTCCTCCTCCCTCTTTCTCCCCTTCTTAAAATTACTCCTTTTTTGTCCCTTTGTCCCTCCCTCTCTCTCTCTCTCTCCCTATCTCTCTCTCTCTCCCTTTCTCCCTCTCTCTCTCCCTTTCTATTTCCTCTCCCCTCCTTCAATCTACTCCTTTTATCTCTTTCTCCCCTTCTTAAAATCACTGCCTTTTTCTCCGTTTGTCTGTCTCTCTCTCTCTCTCTCTCTCTCTCCCTTCCTCCCTATCTCTCTCCCTTCTTCCAATTAGCCCCCCTTTCTTCTTCCCCACTCTTGACTATTATGACTGTCAACAGATTTTATGACAGGGAAATTGGATCCCTCTCTAATTTGGGAGACACGAAAATGGAGGCACCTACCTATTTCCCCCTTTTGTTTTCTAGGTATTATTGCATTCCAAATTTCTTTTGTTAGGTTCTTTTTCCCAGTGAATGTTTTTCACAGAATGGGAATTTTTGGGTGAGATTTTTTTTTACATTTCGTACTTTTGTCAAGAGCCGCCTTTTGAAAATAATTTCCTTGCAAAATCAATCAATAGGAACTAGGAAGGTACTTTACAGTTAGATATGGGAGTATAGGTAGATAAGTTTTACTAGCTTTAAGTTTTCAACATTTTAGCATAGAATAAGTATACAATGTCTATACTATACGTCTGTACATAGGTAGATGGAATGGCTTACCGAACATAGATGCAGATATATGTAGGTAGGTAGGTAGGTAAACTTTGTATTGAGGTATAAGTATGTGTCAATCAGTGCTGTGGTAGCGTGGTGGACTTTGGATCTGGAGGTTGGTGGTTCAAATCTATGAGAAGTCATAAAATGTATGGTGAGGAACGAGATTTGCGACATTCATGCTTTTTTCCCCACTTTATGGTTAAAAGTTTAATTGTTTAACTCTTCCTTCCTTCTCTCTCTCTCTCTCTCTCTCTCTCTCTCTCTTCTTTTCTCTCTCCTCTCTCGCGTTTCTCCCTACTTTCTAGTTGTTCAACCAGGAACTAAGTTATACAGTTTTTAGTTGATGATAGGGAAAGGAGAGAATAATAATACTGAAATTACCTAGGTTTGTTTCGGAGTAGAAAAACACAAATACCTAGTATCCAGTAATAATAGAAACGGTAAGAATAATCTCCACTAGGAGTATTAGAAAAATATTATTGGAGAATTCGAGATGTCAACTGCACTAAATTCTTGTGACAACTTATGATGAAAATTTATACCTACCTACCTTCTTTTTTATGAAACGTTAACCTACTCTATTCTTTTTCTTTCACTTTTATTATCTTTCTTTATTAGTTTCTTCCTTCCCTTCTTTCTTCTTCCTTTTCTTTCTTCTTTTCTTTCGTTTTTACCTTTAAGTTCTTTTTCCCTCTCTCTCCTATTCCGAATGCAACTTACTTGACTTTTCTCTTTTCGAACATTATTTAAAAGAAAAATAACTTCAAATGACATAAATAATTCGGATGAATTCCTACGAAATCCACCACCGTTCGAAGATTAGTTGTTCTAGGGGTGCCAAGGTACCGAATACTTAGGGAGCTAAATGAGAATAATCATGCCTGAAATTCTGAGCTAACGAATTATGTTACACAACCGTATCGTATTTACTCAGTAGGGGGGCAGTTTCCAAAAAAAGTAGATATAATGTAGGTATTCTACCCATAGATTTATATTGTACCTATTTACCAGGTATTGTACCTATATATAGTTACCTATAGCAGATATGTAGATAGCTTTTGAGTTTCGAGTAATTTGCACTTGGCATGACAAATAATTTAGAAAGCGGGTAGGTATGTACCTACATAGTTATTTAGGTAGGCTATGAATGTAGGTATAGGTATATGTAGATAGATTCTAGATATTTTGAGCATTTCAGAATAAAAAGAGATGACTATTTTCATTTCTATTCTATATATGTACCTGAGTACCTACTTATTTTTTCCGCTAAGTAATAAAACTGTAAAGAAAATTTAGAAAAGTACCTGGAGGTACTTCGCTATTTTCAGGGGGAATTAGAGTTATGTAGATAGATTCTAGATATTTTGAGCATTTCAGAATAAAAAGAGATGACTATTTTCATTTCTATTCTATATATGTACCTGAGTACTTACTTATTTTTTCCGCTAAGTAATAAAACTGTAAAGAAAATGTAGAAAAGTACCTGTAGGTACTTCGCTATTTTCGGGGGGAAATTAGAGGTTTTGTCTTTGAGAGGGAATGTTTTTAGAAAAATCATCATCTAATTTTCTCTTTTATGCGAAATTTAGGTTATTTTTTTTTTTTTTTTATCTACATAGAATTTTAGATCATTAATATTAATATTTCAGTGGCTGGTGCTGTAGGATTCTCTAGCTCTTTCACCCAAACCATGGTGTGACCCGTGTGACCTAGAAATTAGGTCTAACATAATGGGGGTGCGTGCCATGCGATTTATTAATGGGGAAGATTATGGCTGATAGATATCTAGTGAGGAAATTGGGTGAGTTAGTGTTTTGTTTATTTTTGTTGTTTCAGAAAGGAAGGGGGTTGCTATGGGTTGAGGTGAGTAGTCGGCAATGAGGCATCTCATTTAAAATTGGTGGAGATGTCAAAATCACGGACTTGTTTAGATTTGAACAAGCTGGGCCCGTCCCTCCGGGAATTTTTTAGCCCGTAGTTTACTCGATCGTGGTTAAAGAAAATTAGTACCTATGTACTATTATTACTCGCACTGCGTGTTCGGGAGGTTGCGTATACGGTCGCGCTGCGCGCTCCCGGGGCTTCGCGGGGTTGTACGATCCCCCAACAATAGGTTCCTCTAAAAAATAAAGAAATACGTGTTTTTGATTTTTCCGAATTCCAAACGGTTCTCGAGTTTTCAGGGGGTGGCAACTTTTTTTTAAACACCCTGTATGTATACTCAACAGATAAGGTTCGTTCTCGGAAAGGCGTGGCGGGCTTTCTCTCTTATCTTGTCCTTATTCTCTATTCTCGAGAAGACCTCCTTTGTTACTATTCCAGTTCCTTCTACCAAAGGCCGCTTTCTATTCCCGCCCGGGCGGATTTTATCCTGAATGGATAATATTCGTTCTCGGAACGGCTGGCTTTCTCCTATCCTGTCTTCCGTCTCTCTTCGATTTCGGAACGATAAGACCTTAGCAGTTACAGATCCCTCCATCAAACCCTTGAAAAAAAAATCCCCTCTACCAAATTTATTTAGGTATTATTATTTTTATTTTTTCCCCCAAGAATCGAACATGTAGCGCTCTCTGTGAGAACTAACGTTCAACTTTAGAAAACTTGCCACGTTACGAAAGAGAGAACAAAGGAAAGTTCACAAGTGCACGCAAGTTTGCACAATACTTGCGCAATGACGGGTTGCCATGGCAACGACTCACTACATAGTATGCCACCATGCTACGTACATAGTATGTCATAGCACATCTCCACAGGAGCTGTATTTCGACATTGCAATGCACTCTGCTAACTTTGTTCTTCGGCGCTCTGATGTCTGGTAGATTTTGTAGTAATTTTTGATACTTTATTAGCTAAATCAGCCTCTCGTCTCTCTTCGATTTAGGGACGGTAATACCTCTTTTGTTACTGTTCCCTCTATCAAAAGCTCTTTTTTTACTTTCTATTGCTAAAGTATAAGCGAAGCTATACTAGTTCTAATCTTCTAATTTATCATTATGACACAGCTGATTTGTGGGGCTTAGGCTTATGATACCTGAGATCAATCAGTTATCAATGTTTTGATTTCTCAATTTTGCAGTCTAAAGATACCTACCATTGATTACCTAGGTACCTAAATTCTTTTACACAGGTTAAAAAATTGAGAAATTATAACTGAACGAAAAGAACCATTATTCATTTGTCAGGAAAATAAATTCCTCTGAAGCACAATAGGTAGAATAGAATAGACAGAATCTTTTATGAACTTTGACAGGTGTTCTATACTGCTTTCTATTTTCTATTCGATGTATCAAACAGCTCAATCATAACTGTTAGGGGAAAGCTACTCACATCATACCTAATAGATGGATAGAGGAAGCTTTGTTTTGTACCAACAGAGATTCATAATAACAACTTCTGTACTAGTAGTTAGAAAATCATAAAAAACCATGTATGGATTATGGAGGTAGGTACCTAGCTGATTTGTTATATTTCAAACCTACCTCGGTATAATTCAAACATTGTTTACGATATAATTTCATATACTGATCAGAAAAATGCCCAGAGAGAGAGAGAGAGAGAGAGAGAGAGAGAGAGAGAGAGAGAGAGAGAAGTTTGATAGAGGCAACTGTAACAGATGTTTCATCGTCCTGAAATTGAAGGAGGATAGGATGGGATAAAGTTCACCCGGACAGGAATCGAACCCGCCTTACTATACACTCGCTAGAACCATTTTATTATTATTATTATTTTTTACTTTCTATTTTTTACAAAAGGGACCCCAAAACGGATATTTCCACTCATTTCCTGATTTTGAAAATTTGGACCGATTGCAATACTTTTCAATTACCTTGTACAGATTTCATATGCCTACCTACTTATTGTAAAGGCGTGTCCACACTGTCCACACATAGTCGACCGCCCGTCAATTCACATCGATCGATGATCAATCGAAGGCAGTCGACTATGTGTGGGCACACCTTAATGGAAAGTAAAAAAAAAAAAAACTCTCTTGTTGCCCCTAAGTGCCAAAGTCTGTTGGTCGCTATAACACCGTTTTGGACATAGCGATGGAGTGATGACCTATGAATAATGAATAGCTGAACACGAAACTTTGCCTTCATAAATATTCCAGGTGGGTAATTAGGAAGGTGGGTGTGCTTTTGGAATTTTAATCTTATTATCAGTTCAACGCTGAAACTTTCGCACGCTTTCGTAAGTGGAAAAGCTCCCTCAGGAGGGGCCTTAGAATTGACTTAACACGAAAGAAAAGAGCTTTAACGTCACCACAGTGGATGAGATGGCAACTTTAACCTCGACAGAAATGCTAGGCGAAAACGATGGTAGTGTTGAAATGGATTTTGACTTCTGGGAAAACACAGAAAATAACTTTTGAAAAACGTCAAAAAGACCAGCCTTGAAATCACCATTCAGAAGTTAATAAAAAGGTAAACGTCACTGGACAACTAACTGCTAAGGTTGTTAATCAGAAAGTCAGATTCGGGGAGTAAGTCAACCACTATTCCGTGAAATAGAGCAAGCGAGCGTAATAAATTGTTGAAAATTGTGACATTTTTGACAGACTGTCTGACCGTCTTTGGGTGTCTGTTTTAAAACACCGAGGTCCTTTTTATGAATGGAAATATGAGGATGGAGCAGAAATGATAATATTATGAAAAGAGAATGCAAGAGCGGAAAACCCTTTTTTTTTTTTTTTTTTTTTTTTTTTTTTTTTTGCAAGTCTAATTAGCTTGGAGGGTGTAACCTGTAGAACCTGCCTTGTAAGCACTGGATCTAGGGTTTAATTCCCACCGAGGGCAAATTTATCCTAAACAGATAGGGTTTGTTCTCGGAACGGCTGGCTTTCTCCTATCCTCTCTTCGATTTAGGGACGGTAATACCTCTTTTGTTACTGTTCCCTCTATCAAAAGCTCTTTTTTTACTTTCTATTGCTAAAATATAAGCGAAGCTATACTAGTTCTAATCTTCTAATTTATCATTAAGACACAGCTGATTTGTGGGGCTTAGGCTTATGGTACCAGAGATCAATCAGTTATCAATGTTTTGATTTCCCAATTTTGCAGTCTAAAGATACCATTGATTACCGACTTACAATCTTTTACACAGGTTAAAAAATTGAGAGCTCAATCATAACTGTTAGGGGAAAGCTACTCACATCATACCTAATAGATGGATAGAGGAAGCTTTGTTTTGTACCAACAGAAATTCATAATAACAACTTTTGTACTAATAGTTAGAAAATCATAAAAACAATGTATGGATTATGGAGCTAGGTACCTAGCTGATTTGCTTTATTTCAAACCTACCTCGGTATATTTCAAACATTGTTTACGTTATAATTTCATATATACTGATCAGAAAAATGCCCAAGGGTTAAAAGAAACTTACAAGGTCTTTCCTCAAATGGATTAGCAGTTAGCATACGCAGAAGAAACAATTTTCATACAGTTCTGCAGACAAAAATATTAATTTCCATTTTTTATTTTTACTTTTTTCTTTCTTTTCAAACTTTTAATGAGAATTTCCCACCCCTCTTCTCCTCCTCCTCCTCCTCCTTTTGTTTTCTTTTAATCCTCTTCCACTTAACAGTATAGGGATGGATCCCCCTGGCAGCGATAGCTCTCAAGAAGGATGTCCCATTTCATAAAAAATGTACCTAGTTAAAAAAAATAAAAAAAAGTTAGTGGTAGGTATTAATTAATACCAAATTACTTAAATGTAGGGATAATAACTGGATGTATAACAGTATAAAGCACAGGATAGAATTCAGTGAAGGAATGAAGAAGAGACCTTTGTGAAACGGCTGGATTTCTTCTATATCCTAAATCCTCTTGCACTTAACAATATAGGGATGGATCCCCCTGGCAGCGATAGCTCTCAAGAAGGATGTCCCATTTCATTAAAAAAAGTACCTAGTTAAAAAAATAAAAAGTTAGTGTTATTAATTATTAATACCAAATTACTTAAATTTAAGGATAATAACTGGATGTATAAAGCACAGGATAGAATTCAGTGAAGGAATGAAGTCTGAAGAGACCTTTGTGAAACGGCTGGCTTTCTTCTATATCCTATATCTTTGTCTCTCTTCGCTTTCTGGACAATTTAAACCTCTCGAAAAAAGATATTTTTTTGAAATTCAAGAAATTACTTCTAATTTTTTCCAGAGTTTTTACAATTTAACAGGTGGGAATTCATGGCAAACACATTCGCTCGTTCATTCTCATTCCACGCCTGATGTGAAGATGTCATGAAGCTATCATGCTATGAAATGACTTCATTAAGAAAAATAGACCTTCGTCATGATATCAATGGAAATATAAAGGAGCTTTTACATTATTATTGTTGTGCATGATATTATTTACAACTCGAAGAAATTTGAATTAAAGAGAAAGGTGGAGGGGTTAAGCTGACAGCTGAGAGAGGTTTTTCTTTAGCACAATACATGAGAAAAATATGGTGCAGAGATTTCGTTCTAAATGTAGACACATATTACGTATAAGTACAACTTGCTCTGAGCTGACAGTCTATTACCTATGTATAATATGTATATTTATACTCATATACCGCAACAGCAGGCTAATATGGGATTTTGACCACTATTATTGTGGTCAAAAATCCATATTACATTGAGGACGAATTTCCAAACCGCGTCTGGGATTGAACCCACACCCTCCTGTATGCCAGGAGTGCGTTTGGACCACTACACCATCGGGGCAGGTCTTAAGACAAAAATAAGAACTTACCAACTTCGGTATTCTTCGCTTTTGCTCTCATTTGTTCCTCGAATGTCCAATTCAGGTATGAGGTTTGCAATTTATCTGCAAACACACAAGAGATCAATCATTAAAGAAACAAATTTAAGAAAAGTAATACTACCTATCTATCATTTTTGATACGGTGCCAAAATAAGGGTTAAATATTCGATATCATTTTTGATTTTTGAACTTTTCATGTGACTTTTTCGAACGCGTTTTTGGGTCCAAATTTTCAGAGTAACATCAACAACGACAACGATGATGGTGATAACAACAACAGCAAAAGCAGCAGCAGCAACATCACCACCATGAACAACAACAAAAGCAACAACAACAACAAGACCAACAAGTCCGGGGACCCTTGAATATTTTTTGAATGGCTAAAGATGGGAACCTGAAATTTGGCATATAGTTATTTCTTATAAAAAACCATTTTTTGCAGTGGTTCTCAAAATTCTGTCTCTGCCAGTGGCGGCTCCAGGGGGGCCAACTTTAAAATCTTAAATGAGAACTCCCTACTTGTGATACATCATATCAAAGGTCTTAAAGAACGTAGTACTTTGGTATAAGATTGAGCTCGATCCGTCAACCAGGGCCGGAGTTATGACCTATTCAATTTTTCATATTTCCATGTTCATCTGCCAATAGGGGAAGCACCAAAATTGGGAAATTCATATGGATTGGTGATTTGTGCTTCAAATAGGTTCTAATAATGGGTCATATTGAAATTCAGACCCAAAAATGAAATGTAGACTTTCGGCCCTAAGGCCTTGAAAGGTGGAGGGTTAAGCTGACAGCTGAGAGAGGTTTTTCTTTAGCACAATACCTACATGAGAAAAATATGGTGCAGAGATTTCGTTCTAAATGTTAGACACATAACATTACGTATAGGTACAACTTATTCTGAGCTGACAGTCTACATTCAGCACTATAAGTATTTATACACCTATAAGTATTTATACTCATATACGTATTTATACACCTATAAGTATTTATACACCTATAAGTATTTATACTCATATACCCCAACAGTAGAAGGCTAATATGGGATTTTGACCACTATTATTTTGGTCAAAAATCCACAGTACATTGAGGACTGATTTCCAAACCCCGTCTGGGATTGAACCCACACCCTCCTGTTTGCCAGGAGTGCGTTTGAACGACTACACCATCGAGGCAGGTCTTAAGACGAAAATAAGAACTTACCAACTTCGGTATTCTTTGCTTTTGCCCTCATTTGTTCCTCGAATGTCCAATTCAGGTATGAGGTTTGCAATTTATCTGCAAACACACAAGAGATAAATCATTAAAGAAACAAATTTAAGAAAAGTATTACTATCTATCATTTTTGATACGGTGCCAAAATAAGGGTTAAATATTCGATATCATTTTAGATTTTTGAACTTTTCATGTGACTTTTCGAACACGTTTTTGGGTCCAAATTTTCAGAGTCTAGCCTACAGTAATATTTATACACGGTACCTACATGACAGCCAGCCGCATCTCAAGATTGAGACATTACACTGAAAAACAAATGGATAGATATTCAGTAAACAATAGATTAGGTACCTAGGTATGTAAACAATGGATAAATACCTGCAATTACGTCATAAGGTAGCCTGTATAAAGATTGCTATGTCAAGATATATAGATACCTACTAATATTCTAGGATAACTGTGCACACCCAAACCCACAGCTTCCTGTATGCAATATTTGCTTAGCTAGACACAGTCATATGATACTGATAGAAATGACCTGAGTAATGGGTATTCAAGTAAGGCTAGCCACTCACTATCAGGTAGATGTGACAGGTACACCTGATCAGTTCCGCCTGTCAGGTCTACCTGATAGTGTGTGTGCTCATCCGGTAGACTAGACAGGTGGACCTGATCAGGTCTACCTGGTAGTAAGTGGCTGGCCTAAGTATACTGAGAAGTACGTACATGTAGGTACCAATTGACTTGGGTATTCATCTCCAGATAAAATTTATGCACAATGGGTAAATATGTGTTGGTAGGTACATATTCCTATGGCAGCCACTCACTATAAGGTAGACCTGACAGGTAATAATGATAGAAGTGCTTATTTTTACTGCTCGCACAGGACTCAAGAGTCCCTTTACTCCAGCAGTAGGCTACACCTATTATTGCGGTCAAAGTCTCAAATTATTTTGAGGACGAAATTCCACACCTCGGCTGGGATTGAACCCACGCCCTCCTGTTTACCAGGCGAGCGTCTTGACCACTACACCACCGAGGCAAGTACACCTAAGGCAGGAAACCTAAAAATAGGTATTAGGTATGATCTTCAATTTTCTATTGAAAAGAAAGACGACGCGACGTCCCAATAAGTTCCCTGCCACATGCATACGGAAAATTTAATATGAATTTCATACACGGAGCTTCGACATTATGGCTTCCCAGATTAAGAAACTGCGGTGAAAATAATTTCGGAAGGAAGCATGACGGAGTGGGTGGTTGGGGGGGGATCAAATGGGGTTCGTTAGGAAAATGCTTAATGCTTACAGGGACGAGAGTATTTTCCAGGGGGGGGGGCTGCTATCTGCCAAATTTCAGCAAAAAAGCACTAACCGTTCGGGAGTTGGAACAAGAATAAACAAACTAAACGCAAAATGGTTGAAACTTAGTTTTTCCAGGAAACTTTAATAGTATTATTATAAGTTTACATTCAATTAAAAAATAATAAAACTAGCTTTAATTTTTAGCACGTGCACAGAACACATCACACACCTTTTAGGCACACAGTATATTTTGTGGAGGAGTGACGACTTTTCCTCAGGATCAAATTAGGTAAATTTTAAAAGTAAGCAATTATTTTACGTAAGTACCATTTGATTGATTTTAGTAATTATTTTACGTTAATGACATCTATGGTATCACGATTTCAAAATCAACTTGTATCCCCGAGATTTCAGCGAATTTTACAAACTAGGATAGATTACTAATTCTATAGATTTCAGCAGCGAATTCTGTACACTGACTAAAGTGTCCAGAGAAGAAACTAGAGTCCACCTACGCCTAAATGAATCTCAATGAACTAACGAACTAATTTACTGATTCGCGTGTCCCGTCGTACCTAATAATAATGGAGCATCTTTACTAAAGTCCAGCCGAACATCAATAGATACCTATATCTATCTAACTATACATGTATTTAGGAAGGTCTGGAAGGTATTGATACTTATACTACATATTAGCAACAACAGCAGCAAAATCAGTAGCAACAACAACAAAAGCAACATCAACAACGACAACGATGATGGTGATAACAACAACAGCAAAAGCAGCAGCAGCAACATCACCACCATGAACAACAACAAAAGCAGCAACAACAACAACAACAACAACTCGTACTCATATACTGTTCTAAATTGAATGGGGGGCCGAGTAATTAACTGCTCCGTAACAGAGTGGCAAAATATTAAATAATCTATTGTTTGTGGTACGAGTACGAACAGCATAAGGTCAAGTAGGTAGGAGGGACAGTTAGAGACATTAGATAGAAAATAGTTTGGAGTTTTAGAGTAGATACCTGATAATATTACCACTTCCATAAAGCTGTGGTTCCTGCCTGCTTATGGTAGTGCGTCTGCCTTGTAAGCCCTAGGCCGCGGGTTCAATTCTCGCCCGGGGTGGATTTTATCCTGAACGGATAATGTTCGTTCTCGGAACGGTTGGCTTTCTCCTATCCCGTCTTCCTTCTCTCTTAGATTTCGGGACGATAAGACCTTAGCAGTTACAACAGTTCCCTCAAACCTGATATCCCTATACCTATAGGGAGTTGAAAACATGTTTTAGGATCTGACTCATTGACTGAGTAGTTCACTGAAAAGAGTAGTTCTAAGAGTAGTTTTTTATAACTCACTCTTTACAGGTCTCTAGTGCTTGGTAGGTATTTCAATCTCCGTAATTAAAGCAAGGTCAGACTACCTAGTGTCAGTTTATCAATCATGAAGCTATTTTATCTGTATCTGTATCATCTGCTTCACTAGTGAGTAGTGAGTAGGTAGAGAAATTGAAGTACCTGCAGTAAAACCTCGATTATTTCAACCAATTGGGATCGGGGGTATTTGAAATGATCGAGGTTGAAATGATCACTTTGCCGGTTCTATGCATGATTCTATGATCTTTTCCTCTCATAAGATAGGATATCCTTTGAAAGATAGAAAAAAACAATGTTTTTTGGAGTTGAAATAAGGATATCCTTTGAAAGATAGATTTACCCATTAAGAAAAAAAAAAAAAAAAAAAAAAAAAAAAAAAAAAAAAACGACCCGTTAAAAAGCAATATACGAGCGACCGCCACAAAGGGCCATTATTTCCCGGCCATTAACACTGGTGAACTTTATGGGCAACATAAAGTTCCAGCGAAGTCAGGTGGGCGTATATTGCTGTCAAATTCTGATAGAAAGCTGACGAGGTGAGATGAGCTATCGATTCTTGTGGATGAGCTTGAGGTTATGGAACTCGTCAGATGTTTGAGGTTAAAGAAATGGAAGATTTAATTATCCCTACCATGGATGTAATTGGGCACTTAGCAAATTTAATTGTCCTTATTTTGGATTAAGATGAAATAATGGCTACTCTTCACTTGGATTAGGATGGTTGGTTTTATTCGACAGACATGTTTCGCCCACTGGGCATCATCAGTGTATAAATTGGAAACTTATAATAAAGAAATTATTTTGGCCCCTGGCAAAATTTCAGCCTATAAGAACACTAACTTCTTGAAGACCTCATGATGAAATACCCAGACATGGACAAGTGGTTTTGCCCTGAATATCAGAATAGTGGTTGAATGAAAAAGAGTATAACAGTGTTCAAGTGCCCAGTATTATAAAGAGCTCAGCTTGTGAGGACATTTGAAAAGCGTTTGATAGGATCTCAGGGAACAGACAAGGGGGCGAGATACTCTAAGGAGACAGTTTGTCCCCCCTAAACATGTATTGTGAGTCATGCAAGATAATGCATCATTCAATACTATTTATGTATGTACCTAGCTATAGGCACCTAGCAGTCCGAACCTCATTACTTGGTCTGCTTTCTAAGGATATTTGGTCCATTTTATTTAGAGGGGTCGTTCCCATCACTTCTCCTTGATCTCCTCAGAATTTTCTCACAATAATTAGAGGACAAACAAACACACATGCGATCCACATTTCCTTTGATAGAAAATAGAAAGCCTTTTTTTAAGGACCTTACCTGAGACTATTTGAGTGCTTTCGACCTTGTTAGATCCAGTCGCGCCCGCCGAGGAGGCTGTCGAATTTTCGCAGGACTTTTCCGGACTCCCCGAATACTGAGGGGGCACATTGGGGTCCCCGAAATCGGTCGAATTTTCCTTGTTATCCTCGCTCATGCTGTCCCCCGAGGAAAACTAGGGAGAGGGCGAAACACAAGGACCTTAACTTTCCTCTCTCGAGAGAGGGAAAAACACGGTTTTAGGGACTTTCGGAAGGATTAGTTCACGATTTGAAATTGAATTTTAAAAACGAAAACACAACTGCACACCGGGGAAAAAATCAAAACAAACCAGACAGAAAACTCCACGGGATGCGAACAAAAAACTGCATTTAGTTTTTCACTCACGATTTTACTATCTCACACCGGGGAAAAAATCAAAACAAACCAGACAGAAAACTCCACGGGATGCGAACAAAAAACTGCATTTAGTTTTTCACTCACGATTTCGCTATCTACAAAAAAGAAAAATAATGTCTTTTTCTGATCGGAGAGAGAAAAAATAATTTCGAGTTGATAACGGAGCAGGTCCAATACCTAACGCATATTCGTAACATTAATGTCACACCTAGGCATACTGGTGGGTGATAAGGCGGTTTCAAATGATAAGCGTCGCGACACCTGGTGGCGAAATGTGGCAACTGGTCGAAATGTGTCGACCTACTCAACACCGGGTGTTCCAATCCACTCGACTCGACATATCTAATGCTTAAATCATACCGATCCAAAAGGACTAAATACAAACTCGTTCCTTTGTCCCAGCAGAAGATTTACTACTCGTTTTTACTGTGATCAAATTTTCAAACAGTGTTAAGGATAAAATTCCAAACTTCGGCAACACCTTTTAGCCACAGAAATTTACAAAAACTCGTGTATCTTTGTAAATAATTGAAATGTTAACATGATTCTTTCTGGCCTTGATTTTTAACAAAATTCCCGTTTTAGATTTTTTTTTTTTTTTTTTTTTTTTTTTTTTTTTTTTTTTTTTTTTTTTTTTTTTTTTTTTTTAGGGGGGCATGTTCCATGAAGCACTTTCCCATAGGTGTATAGCAAAAAATAAATGTTTTTAATCTCTCTCTGTCTCTCCCTCCCTTGCTCCCCTGTGCGTTGAGTTGGGAGTGGGAAGTTCATAATAGGTAGGTTATAAGTACTAGGTAGGTACCTCTAACTAAATTAATGAAGTGATTCATACAAGATGGGTCCTGATCCTGATAGTACTTATCCCTCATAAAATTTTGTATGGTCGCCTGAAAATATTTTCATGTATGCAATGTGCTATACATACCTACAGTGTGCGTTGTTTTCATAGGCCAGCCACTCACTATTTGGTAGACCTGACACCTGATGAGCACACTCACTATCAGGTATACCTGACATGTACGGTTGAAAAGGTCCGTCTGTCAGGTCTACCTGACACCTGATGAGCACACACACTAATAGGTAGACCTGATCAGGTGTACCTGCCGTTAGGTCTACCTGATAGCAAGTGGCTGCTCATTTACTTCATCATTGAAATGCTTGTTACCAAGTAGGTCGCAGCAAACTGGGAACACCTCGATTAATTTCACGACCCAACTTAAACTACAACCTCTAAATGCGAATTTCGGGATTTGAACCCACCTCCACCGCACCGTTTCAGTTGAAATAAATAAATAAGTTGGTAGCTAAATAGTAATAAATTAAAAAGTAGAAAGTAATAAAAGCCAGAGAATACTATTTATACAAGAGAGAAGAGAATGTATATTTGAATAATAACGGCTTAAAATTAAACTGGCACATAGGAAAATTGAAAGAAAAGGAGAAATAAATAAAATAAATAAAAAATCCTTTTCGTGAAATAATGGAAAAGTTAGACACAGATCCCAAATTACAACTTTGTAAATGGAGACTTGGCGTTTGAAACGATTTACAAAGGCAGTCTGGAGTAACGGTTTTCATTTGAAGATGTAACTGTTGGCAACCATGTGTAACATTTTTTATTGGAAGATATAACAATGGGCAACCATGTGTAACGGTTTTTGAAGATGTAACGTTTGACAACCATGTGTAACGGTTTTTTTTTCAGCGACAGAACAGAATGATATCACGATGATTGAAGATGCAAGCCACCCAACACTTAGGCGTTGTAAGTGAAAGCAGGGTTACCGTCCTCTCCGGGGACTGGCTTGTCGCAAATTCGGGCTAGGAATAAGAGATTACGAAAGACAGCAGACAGCAAGGAGCGAGGAAGATGTGGAAAGAGACGGAGAGGAGGAGAAAAAGATAAAAAGATGTGGGAAGGAAAACGGAGAGAGAGGAGGGAGAGAAAGAAAACGAAAGACAGGAGAAGGGTAAGAAGAAATATGAAGGGAAAATGGAAGCAAGGGGATAGAGAGAAAGATAACGAAAGACAGGGGAGAGGTATGAAAAGTATGAAGAAAAGGGAATTTATAATAAGGAATGGAGTGAGAAAGGAGGATAGGGAAAAGAAAGAAGGTAGAGAGAACAAGAGAGGAGGTAAAGAAAGAAGAAAGAGTAGATAGAGAGTAGTGAGAAGTTACATAATAAAAAAAAGGAAAGAAAAAAGAGGATAGGGAGAAGAGCAAATGGGGTTCGTTAGGAAAATGCTTAATGCTTACAGGGACGAGAGTATTTTCCAGGGGGGGGGCTGCTATCTGCCAAATTTCAGCAAAAAAGCACTAACCGTTCGGGAGTTGGAACAAGAACAAACAAACTAAACGCAAAATCGTTGAAACTTAGTTTTTCCAGGAAACTTTAATAGTATATATTATTATAAGTTTACATTCAATTAAAAAATAATAAAACTAGCTTTAATTTTTAGCACGTGCACAGAACACATCACACACCTTTTAGGCACACAGTATATTTTGTGGAGGAGTGACGACTTTTCCTCAGGATCAAATTAGGTAAATTTTAAAAGTAAGCAATTATTTTACGTAAGTACCATTTGATTGATTTTAGTAATTATTTTACGTTAATGACATCTATGGTATCACGATTTCAAAATCAACTTGTATCCCCGAGATTTCAGCGAATTTTACAAACTAGGATAGATTACTAATTCTATAGATTTCAGCAGCGAATTCTGTACACTGACTAAAGTGTCCAGAGAAGAAACTAGAGTCCACCTACGCCTAAATGAATCTCAATGAACTAACGAACTAATTTACTGATTCGCGTGTCCCGTCGTACCTAATAATAATGGAGCATCTTTACTAAAGTCCAGCCGAACATCAATAGATACCTATATCTATCTAACTATACATGTATTTAGGAAGGTCTGGAAGGTATTGATACTTATACTACATATTAGCAACAACAGCAGCAAAATCAGTAGCAACAACAACAAAAGCAACATCAACAACGACAACGATGATGGTGATAACAACAACAGCAAAAGCAGCAGCAGCAACATCACCACCATGAACAACAACAAAAGCAGGGGAGAAGAGAGAGAGAGTGTCAAGATAGAAGAGATACCTAGGGCGAATAAAAAGATATAGCAGGCCAGAAGAAAGATGTGGGAAGTAAGATAAAATTTCGAACGAAAGAAGAAGAACGAGAAGATGATGGTGAAGAAGAAAAAGAAGACGAAGAAAAGAAGAGGAGACGAGATATAGAAAGACTGGAGTGAGGGGCAAAGAGACAGAGAAGGTGTAGGAAGTTACAGAGGGAAGGGAAGAGAAAGGAATAAGAGAGAATAGAGAGAAGGGAAGAGAGAGAAAATGGTGACAGAAGAAGAAAGGAGTTAGGAGTGATAGGATAAGAGAAAAAGAGATGTTACGTAAGTAAAGAGATAAAGAACGATTGAAAATATAATCGAGATAGGAGACGAGAAAAAGAAGGGGAAGAAGAGGAAGAAAGGGGAAGGAGAAAGACTGAAAGAGAAGGAGAGAAAGAAGATTGATATCTGACGTCTATGGTTTTCCTTTTAAATAAATTACAGTTCAAGTTTCCTTTGAAGTTTTGTGTTCTTTGTTTGAAAATGTCTGCTCCAAAACTACTCGTTATAATCACAAAATATGCTAAAAAGCTAAACTTGTTATTATGTTATAAGTTATAAGTAAGCTGAAACTTTCAAGTTCCTTTTGTCTACAAGACTACACTACTATCGAACGAACGAAGTCGATAGACATCGACTGGAACCCATATAAGGCCAGCCACTCACGCTCAGACCGTCTTTATGCCTCCCACTCACGCTCAGACCGTCTTTATGCCTCCCACTCACACTCAGACCGTCTTTATGCCTCCCACTCACGCTCAGACCGTCTTTATGCCTCCCACTCACGCTCAGACCGTCTTTATGCCTCCCGCTCACGCTCAGACCGTCTTTATGCCTCCCACTCACGCTCAGACCGTCTTTATGCCTCCCACTCACGCTCAGACAGACCGTCTGACAGATGGTCTGAGTGTGAGTGGGAGACATAAAGAAGAGACCATTAAAGGATTTTGGTGGAATGGGAGAAAGTTTGTAGTGTGGAGTGTGGAACTCTTTGAGGCGATTTCGATCGACCACACACCATATCAAGCTGAATCTTTGCCGAACTGAAAATAACAAAGGTGTCTGAACACTTTTCAGGCAGCCTGTACGTAGGGTAAACCCTAGTATTGGGGGGGCTAAATACGGTCCTGTCTACATATCACAAATGATTTTTATAGTTACCTATCTGCTCCCTCGTATACTATTATTTATACACGCTACCTACATGACAGCCAGCCGCATCTCAAGATTGAGACATTACATTGAAAAACAAATGGATAGATATTCAGTAAACAATAGATTAGGTACCTATGTAAACAATGGATAAGTAGGTACCTGCAATTACGTCAGGAAGGTAGCTTGCATAAAGATTGCTATATCAAGATATAGATACTAATATTCTAGGATAACTGTGCACACCCAAACCCACAGCTTCCTGTACGCAATATTTGCTTAGCTAGACACAGTCATATGATACTGATAGAAATGACCTGAGTAATGGGTATTCAAGTAAGGCTAATAGCCACTCACTATCAGGTAGACCTGACAGGTATACCTGATCAGTTCCGCCTGTAAGGTCTACTTGATAGTTTGTGTGCTCATCAAGTATCAGGTAGACCTAACAGACGGACCTTTTTAGCCGTACCTGTCAGGTCTACCTGACAGTGTGTGTGCTCATCAGGTAGACTAGACAGGCGGACCTGATCAGGTCTACCTGGTAGTGAGTGGCTGGCCTAAGTATACTGAGAAGTACGTACATGTATGTAGGTACCAATTGACTTGGGTTACTTGGGTACCTCTTCATCTCCAGATAAAATTTATGCACAATGGGTATATAGGTATGTGTAGGTAGGTATACATATTCTTATGGCATCCACTCACTATAAGGTAGACCTGACAGGTAATAATAATAGAAGTGCTCATTTTTACTGCTCGCACAGGGCTCAAAAGTCCCTTTACTCCAGCAGTAGGCTACTACTATTATTGCGGTCAAAGTCTCAAATTATTTTGAGGACGAAATTCCACACCTCTGCTGGGATTGAACCCACGCCCTCCTGTTTACCAGGCGAGCGTCTTGACCACTACACCACCGAGGCAAGTACACCTAAGGCAGGAAACCTAAAATATATAGGTATTAGGTACCTAATGTATCTTCAATTTTCTATTGAAAAGAAAGACGACGCGACGTCCAATAAGTTCCCTGCCACATTAAGGTGAAAAAAAAAAAAGAAAGAGAAGAGAATATTAAAAGATTTTTCAAAAAAAAAAAATAATAATAATATAGAAGAATAATTTAAAAAAAAAGATAAAAAAGACTGTAAGTTGGAGTATTACTGTACCTTGTGAGTAGCACTATCTACAATCATCAACTGCAGAATCTGGTGTGGAAAAATGGTGCTCTCAAAGAAGCCTCAAATAATAGCATTACTATTCAACCATCAAGTGATTATACTAGGTGTGAGATCTACTGAAAAAAACCACATTTTTGTGCTTACTGTGAGATTAGGTAGGTATACCAAATAAATTACTTTCGGAGAAAAAATCTTATTGTGTACGTGTACCTCTAGATATAAATAAGAAAGATCAAAAACAAAACCCTTTTGAAATACTAACTACTAAAATCTTACAAAAAAGAATCACTTCTGTGAGTAAAAAAATTGGAATAAGATATTGCAAAAAAAAAAAAAAATCCTAAAAAATCAAAATCAGCAATAAAAGAAAATTAGACTGATATGAGAAAGTTAACCTAAGATAAGTGAAGCATTAGTAGAAATTTACAGCGAATAAGCGTTACTCCAATGTGAGAGAAGATAAATACTGTGAGAAAGAAGATAGCATAAAAAATCAAAAATAAGCAATTTGGAGAAATACCTACTCTTTAGTAAGCAAAAAACATAATAATATTTAGATGTAGGTAGGTATATCAAAATCAAACGTATTATGGTAAAGATGATAACAGGTCCTAGATGTAGTTTGATTCAATTTCAGGGAAGAATTTCAAAAATTCAGTCTTGGTTGAAAATTTGGCTTTTGAACGTCAAAAAACAAATCCAAATTAAAAATTTCGTTCAAAGAGATTTTCTCTTTTGTTGGATTTTAAAGAATTGAAAATGAATTAGAAATCAATAAAGAAATTTGAAAAAATGGGTAATGGACAGTTGACAGTAGAAAGAATCATGTGACAGAACTGAGGATAGACGGCACATAAAATTATTATTGGAAGAACTAGAAGAAATTTTGATTATATTGTTAAAAGTTAAAGAGAATAGAAGGGAGAAAATTTAGAAAAATATTAAAACACAAAAATATTATGTCTGGGCGGGTATATTTTGGAAAATGAACAATTTCCAGTTATACCTCCGACCAAAAAATTCTATAACTTACGAATTTTCAAAATTTATTTTTATATCGGGGAGAGGAAGGGTGGATGCAATTTTTTGGAGTAAAAAATTCAAAGGTCTCTATTTCAATTTATGGAGTTGACCCATGGTCATCATTTTTTTGAGGAAAGCTGAAAATAATGCAACAAGGTTAATTAAAATACAGGTGTGAGATTAACAAAAATAAAAAAATATTTGGCATACGAAACTTTTTTTTTAAGAGGTTTGACAGAGGGAACTGTAACTGCTAAGGTCTTATCGTCCCGAACAATGTTGCTAATACTCAAACCCAAATTAGCAATTATTTACCTACACTTTTCAATAGTATCCAAAAGAACCCAGCAAAATACGGCGGCACCTAAATAATAAATAGCAAATGGAAACAGCAGCGAAAATATCAAACTACCTGGAATCATAGTGCTGAAAAATCTAGCTACATGTGTAAACCGCTCAACAACCTACTCAGAAACAAAAAATAAAATAAACTACAGAAGATACAAAAATACAAAATATTATAAATAGGTACATACTTATCTAGCATAATACAAGGTATATCAAAGGAGATGTGGGCATTAAATACATAATTATTTTTATAAGGAGGCTAACTTATTGTATCTCAAGTCAAAATAATCGTAAAGACCACATGGGCTAGAAATCACCCTTTTTTACTCAGGGATCCCCAGCCTCCCTGAGTCCAAAATATCCTAACAGGGATATTTTCAACCCATTTCCCGATTTTGAAAATGTGGACCAATTCCAATAAAGAAATGCAAAAATCCATCATTAGAAATAAGTGCTCCAAATTTCTAACCCAATGGTGGACCGGACCATTTTGGTTCGGTTCAATCTGGTCCGTCTAATGTGTAGTCCACTATAAATAAGTTAATTAAAAAGGCCTCAAGGTGAAATTTCAAAGTGTAGCTAGTTTGTACTTACGTGCGTATTGTACGAAACCGTCTTCATCTTCAGCGTCCAAACAGTCTTGCAGTACTTCATTCACTTCACTCTCTTCCATTCTTTCTCCTGAAAACGAGCCGAAAATTGGATTAAATTGAACATCAGTCTTAAAAATTTCTTTGAGCTGACTAGGGTACCACTAAAACTTTAAAAACAGAGCGGAGCCGTGAAGAGCATGGTAGTTCAGGACGAGCCAGTCAAACCCTGGCTGGAGACCATCAAACCGTTAAAACAGTTTTTTTCCACCTCGGGAATCGAACCCGGGACCTTCTATCACCGAGTCTCACCTAGAGAAATGAGAATGTGGTGTAGTTCAGCTCCCAGCATGGTTCCGTCTTCCTGCTTGTCGTACAGCTTGAGACATTCCAGGAAATCTTCGTACACTGTATTACTGTCAGTACTGTTTCAAACAGTGTTAAGGATAAAATTCCAAACTTCGGCAACACCTCTTTGCCACAGAAATTTACAAAAACTCGTGTATCTTTGTAAATACCTAATTGAAATGTTAACATGATTCTTTCTGGCATTGGTTTTTTAACAAAATTCCGCATTTAGAACGATAAGATAGGATATCCTTTGAAAGATAGAAAAAAACAATGTTTTTTGGAGTTGAAATAAGGATATCCTTTGAAAGATAGAAAAAAAAACAATGTATTTTGAAGTTGAAATAATCGAGGTTCTACTGTAATGCTTATTGCAAAGAGACCAATAAATTGATATAAATGAACAGACGTTGGGTGGAAGAGAGGAAGGGACAGTTTGGGACTAAAATGACTCATGGTGATAATGACAAATAAATAAATAAAAAAATAGATTAGACGACAGTAAATAAATAAATAACGAGTTAAAAAATATCTAAAAGAGAGAGAGAGGGAGAAACTCTCCAAAAACAAAACGGACCAGTCCTAATATTACATTTTTTTATTAATAAATTGCCGCTAATTGCCGAAATTTATCTACTGGATGCTAGAGCAAACGAGATAATTATGAGATAGATTCGTTTCACTGGTGTAGGAGCGTGATAAGCCATTCCGCCCCCGCAGGTTTGTGACACTTCCAAAAGCCATAAATATCAATTCAGAAAATGTAAACAATGATTGCAAACACAAATGAAATGTGACAAAATTTTGGGAATAGTTGAGGTCAGATGAGCGTTAGGGTGTGTCCACACATAGTCGACCAGTCGATCAATGTCAATTGAACTGTCCACACTGACGCGACAACATAGATTCACCTCGTCGATCGACGGCCGGTCGACTATGTGTGGACATACCTTTAGACCTGAACTAAATTGATGATGAACGGTAGGGTAGGTAAATTGGTAATATAAAATGATTAGGCCCCAAAAAATAAAACAAATCCGGATTAAAAAATCACGGAAAATCAAGAAAAATTCTGTGTACCTATATGTATTCTAAGGTTGCACTTCTACATATATACATACTCATACCTACCTCATTATCTGGAAAAAAAAGCACAACTTTCAAAAATGTGGTTCAAAAAAGACCTTTGTTTAAAATACGAAATTGGTCCACTTTAAAACAGCAAAATCTTGGGTCAAAAAGAATTCGAGAAGAATAAGGGGGTCTCAGAAGGGTTAGGCTCTTGCATTAAACTATCCAATTAAGTACATCGAAGGCCATTGAATCTTAAATTGGGGAACCATTGATGAAGAATTTTAGACTTACCCTTCTTCTTGGTGCCTCCCAGTTTCTCAATGGTGGCTAGGGTGGGGTTAAGGTTCAGGGCGTACAGGACTCTGCCCAAGTCAACGGCGTCAATTTGGCCGTTACCCTCAGTATCATAGATGTCGAAAGCGAACTTTGCTCCTGAGAAGAACAAGGGGAAATTTTGGTTAGTTTGGTATTTACTATAAGACGGTACTTGACTATAAGATATGGCATTCCAAATCCAAATAGGTAATCTTTTTCTCCAGCACGCCAAAAGTTCCGTAAAATATACCAAAATTTGATTTCTTTCTCTCTCTCTCTCTCTCTCTCTCTCTCTCTCTCTCTCTCTCTCTCTCTCTCTCTCTCTCTCTCTCCCTCTCTCTCTTTCTTTCTCTCCTCGCTCATATGTCGAGGACATACTTAAAGGATGAGCCTGCTAATAATGTGTACCTAGCAGTTGTCATTGCTATGAAATAAAAAGGGTGTTGAAAAACTAGTATTTTAAGGAAAAAATAAATGAAAAATAAGTAGGTAGGTGCTAGGTTTTTCCTTTTTTTTCATCTCGATTTTTCCAATCTGACATTGAATCTTAATATCATCATTGCACCATTTCAGACAAATCGAAAATATTCACACATCAACAACATCATATTTGGCAACTGTTCATCTCCTTGAGACTGTTTTGATCTACTCAAAATTTTATACACCATATGGGAAATGAAATGTGTTTTTATTTTTTTCTATTTTTAACAGTTCGATTGTAGCGCGTCTCAAATTACCGTTAGCTCACTGGACGTCGAAATAACGGCAAAGGAGACGAATAATTTGTTTGAAAATTTGAGAGGGATTCTTGAATTTTTCAATTTAGTATGACCTACATATTTAAATAGTTAGGTACCTATATTTTTTAAAGGTACCTTGCATTAAAAACCTATTAGTTTACCGGGTTCGCCAATTGAACGGGACTCATTTGAATCCCACGAAACTTTGAATTCTTGATATTTTTGGTCATGTTAAGTGTAGAATCATCAAAAATAAAAAATAAGAAAGAATTCCCTTAGTAAAATATACCTACAAGGAAAAGAAAGTGATAAGGAAACTTACTTTCTACTTGATCTTCGTTGAGGTCAGCCTGAAATGAAAGAAAAAGAAGGTTAGGATTAGAAAAAAGGGAAATAAATAGGTGAGTAAAAGGTTTATAATTAGGTAAAAGTAAATTATGTTGAGAAATTATCTACCATAGATGGATTTTATTATATTACCTACTTTTTTAGGGATTTACCTTAGCTATTATTACTTTTAATTTTTTCCTCTTTTTTTAGTTCCCTCTGTAGACCTATGCTACTTTATCCACCGACCCCTGAAATAGGAAATAAAAAAATTGATCATTGAAATTAGAAACATGATTGAAAATTTGAAAAACAATCAATCAGGACACTTTACATTAACAAAAATAAATTAATTATAAATTTCTAAATAATATCTAAATTAAATTGAAAAAAAAATCAACACTTATAAAAACTCACCATTTTATTGGTTTATAAGAAAGTAGAAAAAGCACCAGACAAAAATACCAAAGGAACTGAAATGAAGAGTTTTTCAACTTGGTTAGAAATTTCTCAAAAACATCGAAATTTAAAAATAAATTCCCTACATCAGAGGAGGAGTAATGTTCTATATTTAAAAAATAAATAAATACAGGGTGGTTATATCCAGGGATTTATTTCTTTTGCTAAATTCAATTCCTCAATAGTCAATGAGTCCTCCTATAAATACCCCATTACCTCTCAGAATTTGAAAAATCAATTTTGCAAAGACAACAGGAGTACATGCACAAACTCTGCATCAAGAACTAGATACCTGTATGGACGGATTACCTAAAATATTGGGCTGAAAGGCTGAAAGAATGGTTGTAAGTGTATACCTAACTTATAATCAAACGGGGAATAAATCGATTGCGAACTAATTTCGTTGCAAGAGATGTATTTTATTTGAGTAGTGTACACAGACAATTCAGTACATAATGTTTCTAATCCCCTAAAAAAAAAAATTTTTTTAGTAGTGTTCACAGACAATTCAGTAAATAATTTTTTTAATCCCCCAAAAAAAAAAAAAAAAAAAAAAAAAAAAAAAATCACACCACTAGGAACGAAACAGTCGGCCTCTACCAGACCCAGGGCCCCCTACGAGTTGACCACCCTGTATATTTCGCGCCAAAGTGGGCAAGGGGGGCAGGGCAAGGTGTATAGTTTACAATGGGCACACGGCCCCGGAATTTCGTGGCCCGTCTCAGCTCCCTCTTTGGCAAAGTGTTTCGGAGTGAAGTCATTCAAAATGGCCAGGCCCGATGGGCCAAAATGAAATCCAGGAGGGTCCAACAGACCTCACTGAAAAATTTTCACAAAAAGTTCTGGTCAATCTCTTGTTTTCTTTCCTTTATGGGCAGGACCACAATCTTAATTTAAACTTGAGTTAAACTTATTGGATTAAACCATTAAACAGTCTGATTGGTTGATTTTAAACTTTGCTTTGGATTAAAATCCAGCCAATCAGAAATGATCAATTTAACTTGAACTAATTTAAAACTCAGGTTGTGGTCCCGGCTTTTCGAATCTGTATTGTTACCATTTCCTTACACAGGAAAATACCTCGAAAAATTTGTCCCGTTTTTAGCTTGCCCCGGCGTCAATAGCTCCCCCGTGAATCGGGCCTGGTTTGGACTTAGAATTTTTCTGCCAAGAAATCTCGCTCCCTGAGAATTTGAAGTACGTTTCGAAGCTAAACTGAGATATGTCCCCGTTGAACTATTTAGCGAACTGAGTAGCAATCAACTACTCTCGAGATTTCGTTTTGTTTGTGCCAACTACGTATGAGATTGTTGAAGAAAATGAAACGTTTCACCCTCGTTTCACCCATAGTATTGAAGGACTTGAGGTGAGTAAAAAGGAGTCGAAAAACATCTCCAAAAAAAGGGGCCAAAAACTACTTTCCTGAGAGAAGCGATCGATAAGAAAACATCACACGTGTAGAAGGATAACGCTCAGGAAACCCTGGGACAAGGAAGGCAGGGATAGATAAGGAAAGTACTCGTAAAAAGACATTGCCCTCATCAGCTACCTCCAATATGAGATTCTAAATAAAACTCTCTTTTGTTCCTGGAACGTCCGGCGTCCCTCTGAATCTACAGTGGTCGAAAAAATTTAGTCAACTTTTAATGTCCATTCTTTCGTCCAAGTCAGTCTCAAATTTTAAAACCCTCACAATAAAGTAAGGTAATTAATTTCTAAGGATTCTCCGGTAAGAGCTAAGAAGAAATTTCCTTTGGGATCTTCAAGGAGCTTTTGTTAAATTCTTCAAGGATCTTCAAAGAGCTTTTGGTAGATTCTTCAATTAGTTCTCTGAAAATTCCCAAATTCTCAAACTTCATTTGAAAGTTCTTGAACATTTCCTGGTCTCTGAAATTCCCAAATTCTCGAACTTCATTTGCGTTTAAAAGTTCTTCAATTCTCAATTCCGTTCTTGTTTAAATCCAAATTCATAGGTAACGATTTTCTCGTTACAGTCGCGTTTCAGACTGCACCGCTGTTCGTCAAGGCTGCAACGTCAGTCTTCGTTTCATATTCTCCTCGTGCATCTTCTTGAATGATTTCCCCCGTAGTTCTGCCATCGTCAGTTTGGTTTTCCGAACAACCTTGTCTTCGTCGATTCTGTCGTCAGGGAATGTGTTGGTGAGGTCAACAATGGGATCGGATTTGGCACCGTTCTCCACCGTTTCAACGACCGGTTCACCGGTGAGTTCTGCCTCTTCAACTTCTTTATTCATCTCTTCATTATCTCCATTTGTTCCATCATATCCATTCACGTTTGCGTCATCCAGCGGATCAACCGCTTTGTTGACCGTTTCAGCGGTGTCCTCTTGAAACGGATTTGATATAGGTCCTGCCACTTCTGGAGTGGCTGGAGGGATTTGGGGCCAGGATAAGATAGAGTCGTCGTAACTGATAGAGGATAAAGTGGACATGGAAGGATATTTGGACAGGGAGGACATGGACGGGTAGGTGTTGAGGGAGAAGGAGTCCGCGGTGGTGCTCCTGTAGGTGTCTGGAAGAGGAGAGGAAAGAGGGATGTTGAAAGGAAGGATGGAAGTGTCATAGTCATAAGCCATCCCTCGTGGATGATGGAGAGAAAGAGGGAGTAAGGGAGAGAGAGAGGAAGAAAGCTACCGAGGGAAAGAGAAAGGGAAGAAATATTTTCAATGGTAGTGACAAGAGCTAGTTTTTAGCTTTTTAGCCAGCGCCGACAGCACGTTGAGTCCAAAAGTTCCCAATGGATCACTGAATTTAAGCAACATTGCGCGCGGTTAGTATTCGGAAGGGTGACCCCCTGGCCAATCGCGTGCTCCTCACTAAAGAGTAAAGACCATCCATCATCAGTAGGTAATACAGTAGAAAACATTTTTTTTTTTAGTCACCTTGTTCCGGATCCCCCCTGTCATCCAGCCCTGATGACGGAGCCTTGCTCCTCTTCTTCATAACGACCAGGCCCGGCTTGCTCCCAGCTAGCTTCTGAAATCGGCCGTTCAAATTGTCAAACAGATAGATGGAGTCCTTGCCGTCATTGTCATCGCACAAATCTCCCTCACTGGTCTCGGCGAGATTGAGAATCACATTGACAGCTTCCAGACCTGCCGGGGAGGGAAAAGGGGAAGTCAGTAAAGGGGGAAGGGAAGGGTTTCGTGAAGCATTGGTGCATCAGCCTTCTAAGGCCATCCACTCATTCAGGCCACCTTGCATACGGACCTGATCAGGTGAACCTGATAGTGAGTGGTTGACCTAATATTGAAGGCACGGTATCACAAGCTGGTCTTTAGTCCAGTATCTCCAGCATTACACAAGGTACTAAAAAGTAGGATCCCTTCCAGGGATCAAATCAAACTGATCCCTGAAAAACCGAAACACTTTTTACGACCCATGTCCTTTCCTACTTTCCAACAGCTTATATGGAAAATACCTGCTAATATCTACTCTATTACACAAAATGCCGTTCCGACATCGAATCACACAACATAAGTAGCCGTGAATTACCTTCCCGTATTATGTTGCAACCACAAGGATAGTATAGGTACTAACCTACTCTTCTGGTAAACGGACTCCTCAATTTAGAAACACTACCATCACGTGACGTAATAGCAGTGTGGCTGTCCTGAACGAAATTACATAAAATATTATGGGAAAACTTTGAACTACCTATATCTTTCTGCTTTCTGACTCTCCATGATCTCACGTAACGTGATGATAGTGTGTTTCTACCTTTAGTCCTTCCTATTCTAAAGCAAGCTTACCTTTCACTCCCACAGCCAAGTCAAAGATAACGGAATCTCCACAGCGTCGAGTGAACTGCATCGGGTTAATATAACGAATTTCCGAGCCATGAACAAAGATGTCTTCTCGGGTGTCGAACCGAGTAATGAAACCGTAGAACCGATTGAAGACGAGAAATTTCAGAGTGCCTCGAATCGCCTTTTCGATGATCGGCTTTTCCATTTCACAGCAAACTGACCTTTTGAAAGTTGGAAGAGTGGGCAAATGGCTCTTCCTCTAATCAAACAAAAGTGGACAAAAGTTCTCTTCCTCTAACGACAAGGGGCAAAAGGTCTCTTCCACTAATAAGAAAAGGGGGACAAAAGACTTTTGTCAGGCTAAAATTATGCAACTATACCTATACGGAGAGAGCTAATTTGGTTTAAAAATCGGCAAAAGAGTAGTCCTTGGTACCATAAAAATCGGTATTTTACATGGAACACTGGTGATTTTTATCGAAAAAAACTAACGAAATATCTCGCGAGAAATTTCACTGGAACGAATTCTTCAAGACCCTACGGAAATGTGTCAATGGAAATTTATGTGTCGGACGCGTTTAAAATTTTATAAAATTTATCTCTAGCTGCTGGCTGAATGACTGAGCGAAATATTTGAGCGATTGATTTGCAATTGAGTGCCGCTTTTTAGGCCTGCCTTGCTGGAATATGGTCGGGGCTTACCAACTCAAATGCGGGGTTGAGATACAAAGGCGCGTATACACAGAGTCCTTTTAAGCGCAGCATGCTTTTTAATGCAGCTTTTGGGGAAACACCCAAGTGTATACACTCCGATGCAGACTTTTTTGTCTGATGCCTACTTTATCCCCGTTCAGACAGTCGTGATAGACCGCGGTCTGTCAGACCGTCGCGTCGTATCCATCACACACATTCCGTCATGAATGGTGGGCATGAAATTTAACAGCTGTGCTTGAAAAACCAAACACATTATGTAACTTTACACCGAGAAGTTACAGCAGCGCTATTCAAGCTTTTGGCTCACATAAAAGGGGAATTACTTTGAAAGTTAGGTACTACTAGGAACTTCCTAGGCTTGAAAAAACTGTCCTATCGCAGGTGATAGGTATTTGAACTTGCGTCTTTCTGATACCAAGGCGGGAGAAGTCTAGCATGCATTTCAAAGATTTAAATTTGTAAGCTTTCACGTAAGGTCAGGTCTACCTGATAGTGTGTGTGCTCATCATGTATCAGGTAGACCTGACAGGCGGGCCTGATCAGGTGTACCTGTCAGATCTGCCTGATAGTGAGTGACTGACTTATGAAGATATTCCTAGAGACCTAGAATAGGTCGTTGAGGGCTTGAGACCTATTCTAGGCTCAACGAGAGACCTATTCTAGGCTCAACGAGAGTCAAAGGAGAACACAGAGACAAAATAAATTACGTATATTGTTTATTTTATTTGACATACACGTTGAGTTTTGATAACAAAACATTAAAAATAAATAAAATTACTAGGTATAGAGGTACGTACTAAAGACATAAATATAATTAAATAATAAATATACAGCCTAAACGAATTTACTAAAACTACAAAATGAGTCCAGCCCGGATGAAGGTGTTCGAATTTCTCGTAGCGGTTGAATAGCTCGGGGAACCAGAGCATTAGAGTGTAGTAACTGTTAGGGAAGAAAGGAGAAATCCATATTAGATAGAACTTTTTTTAAGAGTTTTGATAGGGGGAACTAACAACGGAGGTCTTGTAGTCCAGAAGACAGGATAGGAGAAAGCCAGCCGTTCCGGAAACGAATCTCATCTGTTAAGGGAGGGGCAAAGCCCCAGGCGGGAACATGCCCTTCGCACTCAATCTTTGGTATTTCTTTAGCAAAGGGAAGTCAGGGTGGTATACTCCCTGTTTACCGCCCCCCAGCCAGACATTCAGGTATGCTTAACACAGTTAAAAATTCCTTTACTTTTCGGGAATCGGGCTCAGCAGATTTTTTTTGTTTTGTTTTTGTTTTTTTTTTTTAGGATAAACTGTTGAATCGAATCGTCTTACCTACAGGTCAGACCGAACTGTATGAAGCAGATCACAATGATATCCTTCCTGTGGTCCTGGTTGAATAGTCTTATTGAATAGAGTCTTATCTGTTAAGACTTCGCCCCAGGCGGGAACAAAGCGGACGCGTTACTCTTCAAGGTAACTATCTCTTAACACAGTTATAATATTCTCTCCCACCGTCTTTTTTTTATGAGAAACGCTTACCTGCAAGTCAGTCCGAACTGTATGAAGCAGGCGAGGATGATATTCTTCCTGTGATCATGGTTGAACAGTTCCCCGGTCTGGAATTTGATCTCCGCCAGGAGCGCCTTCATCGCCTTCCTACTCCTCAGGATACTCTTGTTGGATTTGGTGGAGGTCATGGATACGATGGAAATACGGTGCGGTTTCTCACGAAGACTTTTCACCTGAAACCAATGAGGAATTTTCCACGATTCCCTACATTCTGTATACGACCATACATTTCAAATCGAAGACAGGATGGCCCCCCAGCCGTTCCGAGAACGAACATTATCCGTTCGGGATGAAATCCGCCCCCGGCGGGAATCGAACCCACGGCCTAGCGCTTACAAGTCAGTTTTATCAATGGATAGCAGAAAACTGTACAACTTTTGTATTTACAGATGATGAAGGAATATAATATTATTTAGAACATAAAGATACAAAATGGAATGCTCAAAACCTGTTATGGAATAAAGAATTTGATGGAAGATTTTGGCTGGAATAAAATAATTGTAACAATGAATTCTTAAGACTACTCAGCCATTTCCTACTAGAAAAAGGCTCATAAGTAAGCATCTTTCCAGCTATGGGACTCAAACCCAGGCCCTTAGATTACAACTTTGTCAGATTTTTTGTCAAGGTCATCTCAAGGTTAACATGGAATTTTCAAGGTCAATACTCGACAGCGCTTGAATTGCTTGACACAGAGAGGTTCATCACCCGCCGTCATGGCTGGTAAATGGATGAGTGACTTCTGAATAGGCTCCCTGATGATGTACCCGTCTGCGTTTGGGGGAGGGGGAGGGGTCCCTACTCTCACTTTCTCACTCCTCTCCCTTTCTTTCTCTCTCTTCTTTCTTTTTCTTTCTCTCTCTCGCTCTTCCTTTGTCAGTTTTTTTAGTCCAGTTCCTTTTTGCCGGTGGCTGGTAGGAACATAGAAAATACCCCAGCAACTGAAAACAAAAGGTGAACAAATTAGTAAGCATTTAAGCAAATCATATTTTTAGTCAATCGCCAGAAGCGCTGAGGTAGGATGTTGAGTTGAGAGCATTAGTGCTCAATCGATAATTGACGTTAAGCAACGTTGCACGTGGTTAGTATACGGATGGGTGACCCTCTGAACAATCACTGGCTTTTCCGGACAACCCCGACCCCAGACCCCACTCACACTGGGTGAACTCAATTTGTGAGAACGGGTTACTTGTCGCCAAAGGGAGGGTAAAACCCCCGTCCCTTACATGGGGTTGGTAGCTCAGTGGTTAGAGCACTGGAGTTCTCATACGAATAAATAGGGAAAGCCAAAAAACGAACTTTAGACCTTAGCAGTTAATGCAGTTATACCGTGACGTTTAAGCGCCTTGAAAAAAGTAATGTTCATAGATTAAAGAATAGTTTACTTACTCAACAGCATGGCTGCCAGGGTACAAATCAGAATAAGGCAATGTCCATCTATCAGGAATCCAAACATGAGGTTACCAGTGAGACCTCCAAACCTTCCGAATGTTGAGGATAAAGCAGCAGCTAGAACCCTGGGAAATGAGAAAGGACATATTATATCTGCTGCTTTCAGATTGCCTTAAAGACTAATAACTTACGTATAACTATGCCCCCCATACAAAGGACGACCATTTTCCTACGCGCGTCCCAATATTTTTCTACAATGGAACTGCTGGATTCCAAGGCTGGACAGGAATTTAGGTGTGCTTGGTTCATGGGAGAGTTAATGAAACATAAAGGACAGGAGAGGAGTTTTCGATATGGATGTAAAGTCGATAAAATGAATGATACCTAAATAAAAACTATTATTATTACTATTATTATTATTATTATTATTATTATTATTATTATTACACAATTGGATCAAAGTTTATTTACAGATGGTAACAAAACAAAATGTATCTACATATAAATACAAAATAAAGTTTGATCAAGGGTGGGGTTAATGCCTATGGCATTCTCTACCACCCCACCCTTGATGTACAAAATAGTGTTATCATGAAATTATATACAAAATCAAAGGGTGGAAAGAAAGGGGGGAAAACAGGGGGAAATGGAAAAAAGGAAGGAATATAAAGAGGAATTTGTTGAAAAAGAGAGGAGGGAGGGGCTGGGAAGAGTAGGGGAAGTAAAAGGGGAATAGTAGAGAAGAAAGAGAGAGGAAAGAGAAGAAGAAGAAGAAGAAAAAGAAGAAGAGGGGGGGGAGGAGTATAGAATTTGAAACAATTATTCAATTATCCAGGGTAAGCATATATTCTTTTGTACTAGTTATGTACGTAAAAAATATTTAACGATCCTCATTATTTCCGTAGACCTGTCAGACGGTCTGAGCAAGAGTGGCGCGCACTATGCCCCTTGGATCAGAATCACTGGAGGAGTTGCAATTGGGAAAATATTATTAATAAAAGGTCGATTCCTACGTAAAAAGTTGGGAAAAATCCAAATCTAAGGTCGAAACTCCGAAAAAATAACTGTAAAAGGTTGAAAATTCAATTTTTAATTGCCGTTCTAATGAAAAAGTTTAAAGTTGTGATGTCAGATTTCGTTTTAATTAAAAAGTTCAAAGAGTTGTGACGTCAGACTTAATGTCAAAATGCGCAGAAACGCTTGCGCACAAACAATGGGAGTCATGAATTATGACGTCATCGCCTACGGGAGCGTATGCCGTGACGTCAAACTTCACGATTTACCGGTATTTTTAGATCGATTTATCTCGGTAATTCCGTTGGTCCTCATTTTTCCTGCTCTATGACTTTGAAACATCACCCAAGTAAGCGCAACTGATCTATTGTGTATCGCTTTAGAGCTTTAGACCATGCTAATTCCGTTGGTCCTCATTTTTCCTGCTCTATGACTTTGAAACATCACCCAAGTAAGCGCAACTGATCTATTGTGTATCGCTTTAGACCATGTCAAACCAGTGTACATTTTCCCTTACCTCAAATTGGTGGGGAACAAGTCAACCATGATACAATATACGACACTGATGCAGCAGCCAGTGAGGGCTTCGAATATACAGGACAGAATGAGGTTCTGAGTGGACGTTTGTACGTAGTAGAGGGCCATAGCTACCCCGCTGGAAAGCACCAGTCCGGCCACTGAAATATAGATAGAAAATTCAACAAATTGAGAGTAGTTTCTTAAGGTAGAAAATTTGGGAGTGAATTTTAAAATCTGCTGTTTACCAGGACTTACATTGAGTCCTAGATATAAGTAGGTACTAGAATGAGGTTCTGAGTGGACGTTTGTACGTAGTAGAGGGCCATAGCTACCCCGCTGGAAAGCACCAGTCCCGCCACTGAAATATAGACAGAAAATTCAACAAATTGAGAGTAGTTTCTTAAGGTAGAAAATTTGAGAGTGAATTTTAAAATCTGCTGTTTACCAGCACCTACATTTATTATAAGTACGTATATGTAAACACTAGGCCGCGGGTTCGATGCCCGTCCGGGGCGAAGATAAAGAATTTATGGGTGACAATGGATTCAGTGATAACTCTAAGATAAAGAATTATTCAGGTCTGTTCCTGAAAAAAACATTACAACTTTGCATAATTCCTTATTTTAGACATCACAACAGCTTTTATAATGGTTATGGAATGGTTTCCAAGGTTTTTTTTTCTGTAATAGGTATTATGTTCGAACTTTTTCCAAGTGCGAAATGACAAGTTCAGTCTGGGAGAGCCAGAACTTAAAATCGGCAAAAATTGTGGTTAGGGTACCCGTCTTCAGACCACCCTCAAGTGTATACTCACCCAAGAACCACTTAGCGCCCATCTTATGCACAAGTAGCGGCATGGCCAAACTAGAAGGTATACAGGCCAGACCTATGATCAACGTATGGGAGAACACCTCAGGGTTCACCTCGCCGCTACAGGTCGCTACCGTGCTGTTATCGGCTGGTTGTAGCGCCGATACGTCACATACGGACGCTACTTTGCCCGGATGACCAGGTATTAATGGCCTTGATCTTGTTTTTAGAATTGAGCTCTGTTTTCATTATTTTGTTTAATCTCATATAGAAAGAGTCAGCATAAAATTTCTTCAGACTCGTATCATTAATGTGGAGTTGCTGTTTCATTCCCAAGTACTTGTAATAGTCATCTGTAATTAATGCATCGATTTTAATATTCTCACTCAATAAATGCATATGCCCGGATGAAGGTGTTCGAATTTCTCGTAGCGGTTGAATAGCTCGGGGAACCAGAGCATTAGAGTGTAGTAACTGTTAGGGAAGAAACGAGAAATCCATATTAGATAAAACTTTTTTTAAGAGTTTTGATAGAGGGAACTAACAACGGAGCTCTTATAGTCCAGAAGACAGGATAGGAGAAAGCCAGCCGTTCCGGAAACGAATCTCATCTGTTAAGGGAAGGGCAAATCCCAGCAGCATAAACAAGGTATATTCTATTCTACAGCTACACTTACGCGAATCCATTGATAAATCGGAGTGCCAGGAATACACCATAATACTGAGCTACACTGGAGGCAATACCGCAGAGGCCATCCACCAATAATGCCCCAATGAGAGTAATCTTCCGCCCCTGGGTGTCGGCCAGACAGCCCCAGAAGTAGGAACCGAAAACCATGCCTGAAAGTAAAAGGATTGAATGAGTTATGAAATAATGACTTATACTCTTCACTTAGGTTGGTAGGGGGTTGGTTTTATTTGAAGACATCTGGTTGTACAATGTCTTTATTTGTTAGTAGGGGCATTTTTCTTTATTATAAGTTTCCTATTTGTACACTGATGATGCCCAGTGGGCGAAAAATGTCCGTCTTCAAATAAAACCAACTCTACCAACCCAAGTGAAGAGTATAAGTCATCATTTCATCTCAATTCATATGGAACTTCACAAAGTTACTGAGTCCTCCATCAAGAGATTGGATAAGTGTTTTTAGGGTAAATCCAAGTAGAGCCGTATTTTCCTTTCGCAATTTTCCTGGTGGGAAATGGGGAAATAGTATTGTTACCATTTTATGTTCTTTAATGGCCTAGTCCTGTAAATATACGTTATTACTTTCTATTATTATTAATAGTAATCAAGAGTTGGATGTAATAGAATAAAAATAATAGAAAGTAAAAAATGTACGTACGTAACTTCATGGTCTGTGTATCTGTCTGACGGTTGTATGAGGGTAAGAGATAATTTTCAAATTTATTTGAGTATACAATTTAATAAAATAACTACATAAACTGAACCCCTCCTTAAACTGTGACATAATTGTAGACAATTATGTCCAACCTCAGTGCTGCAGTGATTAACGCGTTGGACTTTGGATCTGGAGGTATGTGGTTCGAGTCCAAGTCAAGGCATAAAATTTATCTAGGTGTAATAATTGGGGAACTATATTTGTGACAAGTATTTGAGCATGCTTAACAAAGTTAAACATTCCAGTAATCTTCCGCCCCTGGGTGTCGGCCAGACAGCCCCAGAAGTAGGAACCGAAAACCATGCCTGAAAGTAAAAGGATTGAATGAGTTGAGATGAAATAATGACTTATAACTACTCCTGACTTAGGTTGGTAGGAGGGTGGTTTTATTTGAAGACATCTGGTTGTACAAAGTCTTTATTAAATTTGTTAGTAGGGGCATTTTTATTATAAGTTTCCTATTTGTACACTGATGATGCCCAATGGGCGAAAAATGTCTGTCTTCAATTTAATAAAATAACTACATAAACTGCACCCCTCCTTAAACTGTGACATACCTAATTGTAGACAATCATGTCCAACCTCAGTGCTGCAGTGATTAACGCGTTGGACTTTGGATCTGGAGGTTGGTGGTTCGAGTCCAAGTCAAGGCATAAAATTTATCTAGGTGTAATAATTGGGGAACGATATTTGTGACAAGTATTTGAGTATGCTTAACAAAGTTAAACATTCCTTCCCTCAAATTTGGAAGGAATACTCACCTAACATAGGTGCTGCATTGAGCCACCCCTTGTCCGATGACGTCATACCGAAATCACACTGTGCTGACGGCAATACAAATGACAGTACAGTGATGCTAATGGCGGCGTAGGCATATAGGAGGCCGCCAAATATGACCAGGATGTAGTGGAACTTGCCGTAGCCTGCTGCCGCCAAAGCATTTTCAAAGGTGGCGTCAAATTGTTCACCAAAATCCAAACCTGTAGGGGAGAAGAAAAAGGGATTAAAGACTAATAAGATAAAACCACTCATAACAAGATTATCTGGATCACCTAAAATTTTGTTGTCTTTTGTATTTTTTTCACATCATTCGACAGCTGTCGACTCTGTGTGGACACAGCTTAACAATCTCACATGTCTAAAGGCTAGCAAAAATAAAGACACCTGCAAGAGCTGGGTAGATATTATGTGTTTTTCCCTTTGAAGATGTCTAAAAAACTAAAAAGTAAGAGGGCTATAAAAAAGAACTACCTACTCTTTTCTGTTGACTACTCGATCAATAAGTCAGATCCTAAACCATGTTTGACCGAGTAGTTCAGTAAAAAAAAGAGTATGTATGTAGAGAGTAATTTCGCATTCTCGGCGGAAAGTCTGGGTCTATGGGCGGCTGAATCGTTTTTATTAAAGGTTGGAGCCGCCCTACATCGCGTTTCTGGTGATGCTCGCTCGCGTCAGTACTTGGTCCAGAAAATGTCTCTGGTCATCCAAAGGGGCAATTGCTCGAGCATCATAAGCACGTTGCCCTCTGGAAAGATGTTAGAAGAATTTTCGTAGAGTACATTTCAGTAAGTATCTAGTTATAACTCACTCAGTCTTTACACATCTAGGTACTCTGCCTGTGCCTGTGCTAAGTGACCTAATATCTCTGACTCATTCCTTTTACCTAATTACCTATAAGAGGTACCCGGCCTAAGTGCCTAATTGTATTGACAACCTATGGATAGGTATGGATACCTACTTGTGAGCAAAAAATATCTGAAGTAGAATTTCTAAACTGATGATCTTTATCTAGGCTAGGAGATGTTTCAACAATTTTTCCAATTAATTTTGTCGGTGCTATTGAAAAAAAACATATGAGTTGCCCTTTATCTAATGGAAATTGTATTTTATCTAATGGCAATTGTGCTTTATCTAATGGCAATTTTCCTATATCTAATGGAAATCGCCCTTTATCTTGTTCGTATTTTTCTTCGCCTTTTCCCGTATTCAGACGGGGTCAGCCCTCAATCAGCTCTAGGGTGATCGCTTTTGGGCTGACGTTTGGTTTTGGCTACAACATTTTACGAGTGGATACCCTTCGCACTTAACCTTTGCTGATTTTTTAACAAGGGAAATATATTCTTCCTGTTTAAAGTCCCCCAGAAAGACCAAGCTTGTCTACTCCCTGTTTAACGTCCCCCAGCCAAAAATAAATAAATAATAATAGGTAACAAAAACATGATTTAAAAAAGAAAAAAAAAATAGTAAAAAATGAAAGGCTCACTTACCCATGGTAGTTGTCGATGTGATATGCGGTCAGCCAAAAATTTAGGTGGTTTTTCTGAGATCAATATGAAATTTGCACAGAGCTAATAACCTTGTTCTCCTGGAGCAATTATTGATTTGCAATCCGGAAATCGCGATTATGAGAATGATCCGATGGTAAAACGCGAGTGATTTACATTTTTGTTCAATTTATTGAGGACACTTCAAGTAGTTGAATGAATCAATTAATAGAAAGTCAGAAAACCAGGGAAAAAATTGAAATATGATTATTGATTAACAAATAAATTTAATTAAATAAACTTCAGAACTTTAACTGCAAAGATGATAGCTATAACAAGTTAATAAATAAATAATGATTTCCCTAATTGCTTGCAGATTTATTACATCTACCACCAAAAAGAAAAATCACAAATCAAGCAAACGTTAGAGTTAGAACACGTTACCTACACGACGAAAAATCAAATAAATAAAGTAGGTCTCACAACCATACACAAATAAATCAATCAAAATTGAAAAAACTGAAATTTGGAAATGGACAATAAAAAACTAATCCCTCCAAATGAGCAATTTAAGAAGAAGGTATTATAAAAATAGTGAACGCTCCACTAGAATCACTAGCAGTGTTATTAACACTCAATATAAATAGGTTTGATCCCTCATACACAACAAACTTCAAAACACTGGACGAAAAAAAACAGTGATAACGAAAATAACAAAGATAGCACAAATGACGAATTAAAAAAATCTATTAGATACCCATTCATAGGAAGAAAACTCAAGTCCTACCTCAGGTAGGTATTACGATAGGTGTAGGACTGTAGGTTTTATCTGAGATTGAAGGTAGAATAGCTATAAAAACAGTGATAACGAAAATAACAAAGATAGCACAAATGACGAATTAAAAAAATCTATTAGATACCCATTCATAGGAAGAAAACTCAATTCCTACCTCAGGTAGGTATTACGATAGGTGTAGGACTGTAGGTTTTATCTGAGATTGAAGGTATACTTAGAGACCGGAGAGATAGGTACTGGTTGAGTGAAATAAATGTTACTGATCTGGGCAAGATGCTTAACTTTGAACCTAGGTGTTATTCACACATTCAGGTGTGAGATTATCGAACTATAATAGGTGATCAGCTGATCAGTGACGAATCTAATACAATGGGAATGGTTGAGTGCAAGTTCAATTATAAAATAAATATCAAACTGAGGGTGGATTTCACCAATATTTGTTTCAGTCCTTAGAGGGCCTGTAAAGGTAACAGCCTGTTGTGAAGGACTGTTAATCCAACAGGTTGTTAGAGACAAAGTAACAAAGATAGCACAAATGACGAATTAAAAAAATCTATTAGATACCCATTCATAGGAAGAAAACTCAAGTCCTACCTCAGGTAGGTA
>NW_007377794.1:32106-52687 GCF_000475195.1 Diaphorina citri | reverse complement strand
ATAGCTATAATACTTAGAGACCGGAGAGATAGGTACTGGTTGAGTGAAATAAATGTTACTGATCTGGGCAAGATGCTTAACTTTGAACCTAGGTGTTATTCACACATTCAGGTGTGAGATTATCGAACTATAATAGGTGATCAGTGACGAATCTACTACAATGGGAATGGTTGTGTACAAGTTCAATTAAAATAAATATCAAACTGAGGGTGGATTTCACCAATATTTGTTTCAATATAGAGGGCCTGTAAACGTAACAGCCTGTTGTGAAGGACTGTTAATCTAACATATGCCTCGGTAGCGTAGTGTTTACCTGAAAACACACGAGCATTACTAACAAGTATTGGACAAGGCAGGAGCTGGACTATTTATTTATTGACAAACTTAAACGCGGACTCTTTACTACCTACATATACAAAATCCACCCTAACTTATCCTATTCCAAAGTATTTAAAGATAAAATTGTAAAAGATAACTTAAAAATATATATGAGTGGTTCTCTGGACTGCCTAGAATAGAATATACCTTGTTTATCCTGCTCGAAGGAGACTGGAAAGTCCCTTTACCCCAGCAGTCTAAACAAGGTCTCGTTTATTTTAAGGGTTGAATAATGTGCCTACTGATATGGCCTCTTGTGAACACCTGAAACGCGTCCAATTTATTTGAGATTTTGACCACATAATAATGGAGCTCTAAGGGTTAGGTGGTAAAAAACGCCTCCGGCGTTAACCTCGCCTAGTGGTTGCCTTCCACACAAGAGTCTATTATTATTATTATTATTAACAGGTTGTTAGGGACAAAGTTGGTGAAATCCGCCATCAGTTTTCAGAGCGAATAGCTCAATAGTTACAAAAAAAAACACACAACCCCGACCCAAAGTTGTGACTTCCCTGAAGAAAATTCTTATCTGAGCGCACGGCAGTGCGCCAGGCCAAGTTCCAGTAAGCACGCCTGTGTATCTTTACACGAACCGATTCGGCAGGTTTTTCCCACCTTCATAGATCAATTTCCTCTAAAGATAAACTTTTGAAATGCTAGGTGTTGTGGTTCTCGAGATAGAGCGATCAGTGTGTGAAATGTGAATGAGTGAATGGATCTTGTTCTTATAATATAAGAAAGATTTACCTCTCTTATAATATCGTTTAGTGGACGACCTCGCTATATTGTCATAACAAAAGGAACTAGCCTATTTTAGACCGGTAGCTGCTGTTGCTTAGAATGTGCTATGGATTAAAGTTAATGGGGACCAAATAGTCGATGAGGTTAGAATAGAATAAACCTCGTTTATCCTGCTGGGATAAGACAGAAAAGTCCCTTTACCCCAGCAGTCTAAACAAGGTCTCGTATAGGTAGGTACATTATAAGTTTACAGGAAAGGCCAAAGACAGTTGATAGACGGTAGTTTTGAAGGACTTTTCCCCCAAAAGCGGGATATAAGAAGATTTTAGGCCCTTCAATATATCCTGAAAGACAAAGATATTCAATTCAAGGAGGAAAAATACATCATGTGGAAATGTTGGTGAAACTCTTTTTTTACGACAGTCTTTGTTCGACTAGAAATTTTATTAAATTTTATACGGAACCACGATCAAACATGGAACTTTTCAAGCTCGTCAGCTCCCGGACTATACGTCCTAACACGTCGTGCCTATATCCATGTCACTGTCTACCGGTCTATATACATTGTTATCATAATCATAATATCATTACCAGATACTGTTTAGGAAGTCGGAAGTATCAATTTATCAAATACTAAGTACCTTGTTACCCATCTGTAACTTAACAGGCGGAATGACCATTACCCATATGTAACTCAGACGGAATAACCAATAAGTGTAGGTCAGGAAGGCACGTGATTACCTGCCAGAGACAGAGATGACAGAAATCTGAATTATATTCTAATCTCGACATATTTCTAAATAGCAGGGACCTACTCGACATATAGAAACTGGAAGGGACGAAAATCGAGACCAAGACAAGACAAAAACTGAAGAACAAGAAGAAAAGAGGAAGAAAAGAATTAGGTCCCGGGTTTGACTACCGGCGGGATGCAGTCAACCTCATGAGGACAATTGAGTAGCTACTTTAATCCAGTAGCGACCAGTGGCGGCATTTACCAGTGTAAAAAGATTATTGAAATATGGAAATTGCTTGCAATTAGAGTTCCGTTAAAGTGAATTCTTTAACGTTATTTGTCGAAAGCTCGTTTCTGCACATGCGCAGTTAACGGGACGATAATTTTGGTTGCGCTCTCTAATGCAACCCGGGACCTGCATGATATCCATTGGATCAACCGTGTGTCCCTTTCTTTTCCTAGCGGTGTTTTCTGCTTCATCTATTCAAATTTCCGTCTTCCACACTTCTATTTTGCCATGGTCTAATTTAGACTGATATCTCTGCCCGATATACTCTACAAGGGACGCCCACAAGTTTTAACTTTGGATACTAAAATTCGTATTTTTCTTCAAAAGAGGGGAAAAGGGCTTCAAAATAGATAAAGCAAAAAAATCAGCTGTGTGAGCATACATAATATGTCAAAATATACTAGACCTTGGTTAGACTGCGGGGGTAAAGGGACTTTTCAGTCCTATCCCAGCAGCTACCGAAATCACACTGTGCTGACGGCAATACAAATGACAGTACAGTGATGCTAATGGCGGCGTAGGCATATAGGAGGCCGCCAAATATCACCAGGATGTAGTGGAACTTGCCGTAGCCTGCTGCCGCCAAGGCCCGATATATTACACCTCTCGGGACACAAACATCTCTAATGAAATCATCACAGAGTTGACACCTTCATGTTTTTACAGAGTGTCATATACTTGGACATCTCCAAACGAGGAAAAGGGTCAAGTCGGTCAACTGCTAACTAGTTTCACTTTCAACGGATGGGTTAAGCATATACGAATCTATGAATCTATACACAAAAAACCCTCTGAGGCTTAAGTGTAGGGGATGCCCCAAAGGATGGGTCAAGTTTCACTTAAAGGCAATTCTAGAGGGCCAACTACACTAGCATAGTTTTCTATTATGTTATTAAATTAAATGGAGACCTTGTTTAGACTGCTGGCGTAAAGGGACTTTTTAAATCTCATTCGAGCAGGATAAGCAAGGTCTATTCTATTCTAGTGTTATCAAATCCGAGACCATTTGAAATTTATCACGCAAAGACAATATATCTAGACGGCCAAATACACTAGCGATAATATTGCGCAAAAGACTTGCTATGCGTTTACGCACAGAAAGTCACAGGAATATCTCTTGCGCAACATTTATTGCCAGAGGACACTTAGCTCAAGTTACAAAACACCAATAAAATACAAGGACTGGAGCAATATAGCAATAAGCGGGCTTAGCGCCGGAAAAAAACATCCTCTTAAAAAATCATATTATTTTATTATTTCCTCATCAGCTAGGGTAGGTCATACAACTTTATTATTGGAGGGTTTCAGCAGCCAGAAGAAGAAAAAATAAATAAAACTTTATTGCCAACACCAGGAGTCGAACACCCCGTATGTAGGTTCGTAGGCGATATGAGCTGGCTGCAGATGTTACACCACATTTGGTCTAATTAAAGAAACCGCGTCAAATATGGTAATTTAGCAGCTAAAAAGTATGCAAATACTTGTATATATCGTCACATTACAACACCCTTATTGAAATCTTTACCTGAAAACACACGAGCATTACTAACAAGTATTGGACAAGGCAGGAGCTGGACTATTTATTTATTGACAAACTTAAACGCGGACCCTTTACTACCTACATATACAAAATCCATCCATGAGTGGTTCTCTGGACTGTCTAGAATAGAATATACCTTGTTCATCCTGCTCGAAGGAGACTGGAAAGTCCCTTTACCCCAGCAGTCTAAACAGAGAATAGAATATACCTTGTTTATCCTGCTCGAAGGAGACTGGAAAGTCCCTTTACCCCAGCAGTCTAAACAAGGTCTCGTTTATTTTATGGGTTGAATAATGTGCCTACTGATATGGCCTCTTGTGAACACCTGAAACGCGTCCATACTATGAACTATTTTCCCCAAAATCAAAGTATCTTGGTGGAATTTACCTCCTTTGGTCCATACGAGGACAATCTCCCCCTTAGTGGGCGTCCACAACGATGACCATAGAGCGTGGACTATTGCTCCTAGTTTAGACCCTCCACCATCGACCCGCGCCGAGACCATCGACCCTCACACCAGTGTGTCCATAACGGAGCCTGTGGAACCTCTCGCTTTTTTAGATACACTTGAATTTTTTAAGATTAGAAACCGACCATTGCAGAAAAAAAAAATAAATAAATTAAAAAAAATACTCAGCTTAATTTCTTCATTTTCAGCAAGGCATTGCAGAAAAAAAAAAATAAATAAATTAAAAAAAATACTCAGCTTAATTTCTTCATTTTCAGCAAGGGTCGAGGCAATGGTCAGAGCTATGGTCAATGCTCCGTTGAGGCAGCTTACATATATTATTCACATGCATTATATCATTAGCATGGTTAGTTTATTTTCTCTTGGGTCGGGGCTTGGCCAGGGTCGAGGGTCGGTGCTCCGTTGTGGAGGCCTTGTGCCTAGGCTTACGTATGAGGCACATGTCACCAATCCATAGGTGCGTAGGTATTAGGTATCATTCACCTTGGATTAACACTTATCATGTCAGATCTTATTAGGTTATCTCCCTTTTTCATGACCGGATTACGAAAGGAACCACCCGGGTTAATCCAGCCCAATAAAAAGCCCTGTATAAATATTTTCGTACTTGATAAACTAATGTTTGCTTAACGTTTTGTAAAGAAATGAGATTTCAAGTGCCCGCTAAGCGCTGCAAGATAAGGAAATATGACGAGTGTAGGGAATCTGGGAGATAAACGTACACCTTGAGACAAACAAATCGAATAGGTGAGGCCACTTTTCTTTTGGGAAACCAAGGTGGAAGGAGCTTAACCCAGCAAACTTTAGGGAAGTGACGAATCATTGAAGTTAAACAACGTCGTTCGTGGATGGTTTCTGAACAATTAATCATGGAGTTAGCGCCTGGAAATTAAAAGCCGGGAATTAATATTAATAATCTTGAATCAAGCAAACTGATTGGCTAATTTTTTTTAAATGAACTAATTATCTAGTTTGAAAGAAATTTGGTGTCATAAGAAGAAAGAAGATCTAAGAAAAAAAATTGCCATAGACCTGATCTGTTTCCTCCTCAGTCGACAAAAACTTTAGCTATTTTGCTAAAGTTTTAGACAAGGAGGATTCAGCTGAAATGTTTATTGAGCTCGAGATTCAATGTTCTAAAGATGTGTCCACACATATCGACCGTCGATCGACCGTCAATCGATGTAAATTTATTGTGAATCTATAAGGATCTCTTGTGAATCGATGTGGATCGACGTCAATCGACGGCCGGTCGACTATGTGTGGACACACCTTAAGATCTGTGATTCTGTTCCTATTACATTTCGATTTAGTCCACTATATCAACCTTTACAAATAAAATAGGTACAAATAGGTAAATAGGAGTAAATTATTTTTATGTACATGCTTTTAGTGCAAAAACGTCAAAAAAATCTGATGGAATATTCTATTGCCATCCAAGACCTTTCGAGCAAGATTCAAGTCAATCTTACTTATACAAATAAAATAGGTACAAATAGGTAAATAGGAGTAAATTATTTTTATGTACATGCTTTTAGTGCAAAAACGTCAAAAAAATCTGATCCATCCAAGACCTTTCGAGCAAGATTCAAGTCAATCTTACTTATGTATTTTATGTGTTTATGCTTACGGGATTTGGTGTGTATCATCTTTATGCTTATCAGTTGTCATTAGGCGTACTAGTGCGTATGCGTACCTACCAGTGGTCTTTAGGTGTACTAGTCGTCTTTCAGAGTACCAGTCGTCTTTCAGAGTACCAGTCGACTTTGAGAGTACTAGTTATCTTTAAGAGTACTAGTCGTCTTTATGCATACTAGACGTCTTTATGCGTACCAGCCGTCTTTATGCATACTAGTTGTCTTTATGCGTACTAGTGGTCTTTATGCATATACATATTATACGAAGACTCAAGCATTTCAAGAAGAACCTTATGAAGACTAACGGTATCAGGTAGACCTGAGAGATACACCTGATGAGCACACACACTATCAGGTAGACCTGACAGGTACAGCTGAAAATATCCGAATGTCAGTCAGGTCTACCTCATACCTGATGAGGACACACACTAATAGGTAGATCTGACTCTAACACCTGATCAGGTCTACCTGATAGTAAGTGGCTGGAAGACTAACGGTATCAGGACGTTTTCTTCAGACAAAGACTATTATTATTGTTGGTCAATCTATAAGGCGACGTTTTGACGGTCTGGCTGGCGACGTACTTACCTCCCAAATAGATGACGGCGTGCAGTAGGAACGGCAAGAAGTAGATGGAGACGAAGTAACGCCCGATGGAAGAGAGGTTGAGGAGGACGAAGCACATACAGAGAGACGAAGAGGTGACGGTTTTGGAGACGAAGAGAAGGGCGTTTAAACAAGACGGCCACTGAGGGAGAGAGAAAGAAATTATAATAGTGCTTATTGATACTGCTCGCATAGGACTGAATAGAATTTTATCCTCAACCGAGTTTGAGCATTTGACTACAATGATAGTAGGTACGTCAAGTCACCCACTCTTTTTATTTGAATTATATGTTGCCAGCCTAGTTGGCTTGGTTGGTAGCTCTTCTGCCTTGTAAGCGCTAGGTCACGGGTTCGATTCCCGCCCAGAGCGGATTTTATGCTGATGGGATAAAGTTGTTTCTCGGAACGGCTGGTTTTCTCCTACCTTGTCTTCCTTTTCTCTTCGATTTCGGGACGATAAGACCTTAGCAATTACAGTTCCCTCTGTCAAACCTCTTAAAAAAATAATGATAATAAATAAATAAAAAATACCAACCTGTCCTACCTCGACAACCTAAATAGAGCACTATGTATTCTATAGGTATGTAGGTAGGTAGGTAGATATGTAGGTATATACTTACCGTTTTATTGTGAAACAAGTTTCGCAGTTTGTTTGCATATAAGTCCTCTATGTACAAATACACGGGCATGTAGCAAATGCTCAAATAATAACCGCTATGTAGTCCATGCCATAGAGCGGAGATGAAGAAGACCAGGGGGATTCTGGAGGAAACGAACACATTATCAGTTATCAATATGTTGTATAAGCTTGGTCACGGGTTCGAATCCCGCCCAGTACGGATTTTATAATAACTCAAGGAAACGAACCGCGAAAACCACGAACAATCCGCGGATGCCACGAACAAACCAAAAATAGCGCGAACAATCCACGAATAGGTTAGGTCGGGTTGGGTTAGGGTAGGTAAAAAATTCACGATTCTAAGCAATGTGCAGACAAATCTGTACATTGCTCAGTACATTCCTGAGCTGTTTCCTCCTCAGTCGACACAAACTTCAGCTACTCAGCTGAAGTTTCAGACGAGGAGGAGTCAGCTCTATGTTTAATGTCCTACCTAAAAATCTACAATTTTATTTATACATATAGATTACTAAAAAAAAAATAAGGAAGTGATGGGCAAAAAAAATTTTAAAAAAATAATAATAAAAAAAAAAACAACGAAGGAAAATAGGTACGGTCAAAATATGTACCTACTATGAAACTATAGTTTCAGCTAAATTAGGAACTGCTCCGGGCCTCATTGAGGAGTCCCGGCCCTGAGCAAATGGGGCCGGGTGAGCCTCCCATCTAAACGGCCCTGAAGGTAGGTATAATAGGTACAACATAAGTTATATAGGTACTTTATAGTAGGCATGTAGGAATTAGGCATTGAGTTTTTTTACACTAGTGAGTTATTAGTTTATTACCTACTTATCATTCCAGTTATGACAGTTATTCCAAACAGAATGTGTTACGTTTAGCATAAAGATTTCGGGTGTCAACTCCATACCCGGTGAATTAATCATGAGCATGATACACCCTAGGAAATCTAGGAATGTATCACACATAGCTGACTTAAAACCCACAAATGAAACTGTCAGAAGACATGAAATTGCGTTCGAAATCTTTGAAGAAACTACATAATCCATTCAAAAGTATAATAATAATAATAGATTTATTGATTGCTTTCTTTTTCCAACAATCTTTTCATGTTCCACTAAGTACAGTCTAAAGGTCAGCCGGATCTTCTAGCCGAGTTAGGGATCAGCTTAAGTCCATACACAAAAAGCCCACCCTGAGGCTTAGGTGTAGGGGCAAACAGCCCCAAAAGATGGGTTAAGCTTACAAGAATCTACGAAATCTAGTTAAACCTTATTCTCCTTTTTCTTCGCCTTGTCCCGTGTACAGACGGGGTCGGCGTTTTTCGCCAGCCTCTCAATCAGCCCTAACTAGGGCGATTACTTTGGGCTGACATTTGATTTTGGCTACAATGAATATCAACTCCATACCCGGTGAATTAATCATGAGCATGATACACCCTAGGAAATCTAGGAATGTATCACACATAGCTGACTTAAACCCCACAGTGTATGGACAAATGAAACTGTCAGAAGACATGAAATTGCGTTCGAAATGTTTGAAGAAACTACATAATCCATTCAAAAGTCTAAAGGTCAGCCGGATCTTCTAGCTGAGTTAGGAATCAACTTGACTCCATACACAAAAAGCCCACCCTGAGGCTTAGGAGTAAGGGCAAACAGCCCCAAAAGATGGGTTAAGCTTATACGAATCTACGAAATCTAATTAAACCTTATTTTTCTTTTTCTTCGCCTTTTCCCGTTTAAAGACGGGGTCGGCGTTTATCACCAGCCTCTCAATCAGCCCTAACTAGGGTGATTACTTTGGGCTGACATTTGGTTTTGGCTACAAATTTTACGAGTGGGTGCCCTTCGCACTCAACCTTTGCTATTTCTCTAGCAAGGGAAATTCAGGCGGGTATACTCCCTACTTATAGTCCCCCAGCCAGACTAAGCTGGTCTACTCCCTGTTTAACGTCCCTCAGCCAGACTGAGCTGGTCTACTCCCTGTTTATAGTCCCTCAGCCAGACTAAGCTGGTCTATTCCCTGTTTATAGTCGCCCAGTCAGACTAAGCTGGTCTACTCCCTGTCTATAGTCCCTCAGCCAGACTAAGCTGGTCTACTCCCTATTTATAGTCCCTCAGCCAGACTAAGCTGGTCTACTCCCTATTTATAGTCCCTCAGCCAGACTAAGCTGGCCTACTCCCTGTTTATAAATCATGAGCATGATACACCCTAGGAAATCTAGGAATGTATCACACATAGCTGACTTAAAACCCACAGTGTATGGACAAATGAAACTGCCAGAAGACATGAAATTGCGTTCGAAATCTTTGAAGAAACTGCATAATCCATTCAAAAGTCTAAAGGTCAGACGGATGTTCTAGCTCAGTTAGGAATCAGCTTAAGTCCATACACAAAAAGCCCACCCTGAGGCTTAGGTGTAGGTGCAAACAGCCCCAAAAGATGGGTTAAGATTACAAGAATCTACGAAATCTAGTTAAACCTTATTCTTCTTTTTCTTCGCCTTTTCCCGTTTAAAGACAGGGTCGGCGTTTTTCGCCAGCCTCTCAATCAGCCCTAACTCGGGCGATTACTTTGGGTATAGATTACTTTACCTCAGTTTTCTTTCGGTAACTCGTCTGTAGACGTTCTGGTACATCCAATACTGCACCGTGGTGTTCCACAGTTTAATAGTTCGCTTTAGAGTAGGCTCAGTTTCCACTCCTCCAATGTGAATACTATACACGGTGTTGAAATCTATGCAGTCCCGCTGACAGGGTTGAAACTCGCTCTCCCCTAAAGCTCTGAAAAAGAGGATGCATTTTAATTGTGTTAAACATAAATGTCGCTCTAATTTACTAAGCTAAATTTTATGACTTGACTTGGACTCGAAGCATCAGTATTTAGCTTTAAAAAAACTTAAAAATGGACCGAATTTCTCGGGACTTCAAATTTTGCTATTTATGAAAAAGCTCAAAAGCCCTAGCTCGCTCAAACTTTCCACAGAGATTCGATACATTACGTAGATCAAATGTCTCCTAGAAACCGGTTTCAAGAAATGTACGGTTTGGCCGCTATTCAAGGCCATAGTTTTAAAAGCGCTCAATAAGAGCAATTAAAAATTTCATGATAGTAAATTATTATTAGAAAGAATAAAGGTAGAAACACACTATCATCACGTCACGCCACGTGAGCTCATGGGGAGTCCGAAAGATGTAGTTCAAGGTTTCCATAATATTGTAGGTACTTTCGTCAGAAAGTTGTAGTTCAAAGTTTTCCCATAATATTGTAGGTAATTTCGTTCAGGACAACTAAACTACTATCACGTCATGTGACGTGACGTGATGATAGTATGTTTCTACATTAAAACTCACATTTTTCTGAAAGCTATCACATTGGCCGTTGGTCCTTGGCCTGGCCTGCTGTCAGTGAAGCCAGGATAGGCTCCCAGGCCGACCATTATGGCCACGGCTTCTGACAGCAAGAGACCAATGTAGAGACGGAACTTGAATGTGAAGAATACAGGGAGTGAATACCACCACCGATACAAACACGTATGGGCAGGATTTGAACTTGCACAAAGCTTGCACTGTCATAGTAAATAGGTATCTTCCTCGAAGACTCAGTTGTCAAGGTCCTCTGGTTCAATCTCAGCCGAGACATATACTTATTATTTTTTAATTGCGACCCTGTGAGAATAAATGGGTTTATTTGATCATAATAATGGAGCTCTCTGGGTTAGGTGGTAAAGAACGTCTCGGGTGTTAACCTCGCCCTTAATGTACCTCTCATCAGATGGGCGAGAAGAGACACAATATTTTTTCCCACTCAAAAGCTGGGTCAAACACGAGAACAACAGAAAGTAAAACGTTGAAATACCTATTCGCAATCGAATTTAATGATTTTTTTGGGGGCTATGGTCAGCATCAAATTCGGGATCTTCTGCAGAACAAACGCATAACCAGTCGACAAACCGTATTCATCGTTTATAAAAAGAAATTACCGGAAACGAGATATTGTAAGAAAACCTCTTTTTTAGCCGCCATTTTGAAAAACCGTCAGGTTCACCACAATGCTGACAGAGCCCATCCTCTCCCACGAGAGTGAGTATCCATTTCCTGTAGTCCCCACAGTCCTGAAATTGCCCGGTCAGGGGAAAATTAATTTATTCGTCTTATTTAGCCGCCATCTTGTCCATCTGTAATACTTATAGCTTCTTAAATCGGCAAAATAGGGTGAATGATACCTAATACCTACGCACCTATGGATTGGTGACATGTGCCTCATACGTAAGCCTAGGCACAAGGCCTCCACAACGGAGCCCCAACCCTCGACCCTAGCCAAGCCCCGACCCAAGAGAAAATAAACAAACCATGCTAATGATATAAACAAAAAAAAAAAAAAAAAAAAAAAAAAAAAAAAAAAAAAAACGAGAGCAAATTTTCTATAGCACATCAAACCCGAAACCTTCTCTAAGACAAGCAAGTTACCACTAGGCTACCTATGTTCAGTAACCGTGCCCCTTAGACTAGCAAAATTCGAGTAAGTAAATAGCTTATTGTATAGGTAGTTTTAGATAAGCAATGTGCAGACAAATCTGTACATTGCTCAGTACATTCCTGAGCTGTTTCCTCCTCAGTCGACACAAACTTCAGCTACTCAGCTAAGTTTCAGATGAGGAGGATTCAGCTCTATGTTTAATGTCCTACCTAAAAATCTACAATTTTATTTATACATATAGATTACTTTACCTCAGTTTTCTTTCGGTAACTCGTCTGTAGACGTTCTGGTACATCCAATACTGCACCGTGGTGTTCCACAGTTTAATAGTTCGCTTTAGAGTAGGCTCAGTTTCCACTCCTCCAATGTGAATACTATACACGGTGTTGAAATCTATGCAGTCTCGCTGACAGGGTTGAAACTCGCTCTCCCCTAAAGCTCTGAAAAAGAGGATGAATTTTAATTGTTTTAAACATAAATGCTCGTCATAAATGTCGATCTCATTTACTATGCTAAATTTTATGACTTGACTATGACTGGAAGCATCAGTATTTAGTTTTAAAAAAACTTAAAAACGGACCGAATTTCTCAGGACTTCGTTCAGGACAGCTAAACTACTATCACGTCATGTGACGTGACGTGATGATAGTGTGTTTCTACCTTAAAACTCACATTTTTCTGAAAGCTATCACATTGGCTGTTGGTCCTTGGCCTGGCCTGCTGTCAGTGAAGCCAGGATAGGCTCCCAGGCCGACCATTATAGCCACAGCCTCTGACAGCAGAAGGCCAATGTAGAGACGGAACTTGAATGTGAAGAACACAGGGAGTGAATACCACCACCGATACAGACAGGTATGGGCGGAGTAAAAGCTGTCATCCAGTACATACTGGAATGAGAAAGAAATAAAATCAAGTCAATCAAAAATAAAATCAAGTAACACTGGAAATTTTCACAGCTTTTTGGATAGTACCTACCTACCTATAAAATGTTGCAGAATTGTGTGTTGCAGAATAATTACAACACTATGCATTAAAGGGTTTAAAATCAAGTAACACTGGAAATTTTCACAGCTTTTTGGATAGTACCTACCTACCTATAAAATGTTGCAGAATTGTGTGTTGCAGAATTACAACACTATGCATTAAAGGGTTATCACAGCATTACTAAGTGCCTCCTTTTGTCTAGCTGGAGGACTTTAAACAGAGAGTAGACCAACTTGAATTTTTCCTTGCCAAAGAAAAAATAGCAAAGGTTGAGTGCAAAGGGCATCCACTTGTAAAAAAAAAGAAATGTAGCCAAAACCAAATGTCAGCCCAAAGCAATCACCCCAGGGCTGATTGAGAGGCTGATCTTTATCTTTCTACACTGGTAATGCAGCCTTTGGTCGCCACCTGATTTAGATTGTGGTTATGTACTGGGTTAGGCTAGGATTGAATTGATTTTATTTTTATTATTTTTTTTTTTTACTTAGAAATAACTTACTTGAACAGAATAAAAATAACTCAGACAAAGGAACACAGTGACATAGAAGGGTAAATATTTCAGTCTTGTGAAAACAGCCAAAATATTGGAGTGTGAGCTCTGATTGATTCTTGGGTTGAATAGATCCAAGTAGGTTTGATACTTGTAGTAAGGACCTGGAATGGAAATAGATCATGTACTTGAGTTGGAAAGTAATAGAATGGATCTAGATCTAGGAAACTCTGTGTTTGTCTTTTGAAAAAAAAAAAAAAAAAAAAAAACCCTGCTACTTCATTGCCCTTCCAATCAAAGCCCTGTATTGAACAATTTCCTCCAATAAACAACAGAGGTTCTGAACGGGTGCCTAATTTTCCTATGACAATAGAATTGACTCCATCTGGCACCTAAAAGAGAACATAACTTTACGTTAATAAATCTTAAAAAAGTATCACAGCTTTTTGACCATCTTGTATTAGGTAAATTTGAAACCTAAATATGGCTGATCATTGTCATTGAAGTTATCCATGAATGGTATACCAGAGAAAAAGTTAATTTTTAATGAGGTGTGAGTCTTTAAATAGGTAGGTACCCACTGTGTGTGAGTTCATGAGTTGAGCAGTAATCAGGTGTGTGACATTTATTTAATATGGACTACAATGTACTTAGTATACTTACTTCAGCATAGAATAAGTCACTATTATTATCAATATGATAAGCTAGAATACTATTTGGGGTTCCAACAGCCAGAATATCTTTCTCGTCATTTGGATTTAATTTTCCGGCACACAGAGCTGTGATTTCTTGGTTTATGTTCAATATTGAGATCTCATTTTCTTTCTTGTGAGGATAGTGAATCAGAACCTATAACATTGAGAAATGAAGTAGATAATTATTATTTTAATCGGTACTTGCGCAGAAGTCACGTCCGTGGAATATTGCTACCAAAGGAACTGGCACAAACAAGCAGTGACCAGTGTTATTATAGGGTTAGGTTAAATGCAAGAAGGGGTTTTCACAATTAGAGCAGTGATTGGATATTTTTATTTATTTATTTATTTTGGATTGCATTTTTACATGAGACTGAATGTTGTTAACATCAAATTCTGTGTAACCAAAATGCAATGATTGAGTCAACCAGAGATTATTTTTGTTCATCTAGTCTAGAATCTTGATAGTTGGGAAAAAAGGAAAACTGTTTAGATTTTTTACAGCTTCCTTGTTGTTGTAATCTTACCAATCTTTCACAGAAGGTTCACGGTGGGTCTAATTCACCAATAATTTTCAATACACCAAAATTTATATCACTACTCACAAACAGGTACACTATTTTAACCATCTTTACTATTTTTTCGTGATATTTTTATTAAAATGACAAAATAATAAAACTTTTTTTAGTAAAATCTAGTTGCTGCGAAGTGCGAACGCCGCGATTATTATTAACAGTTTTATTATAGCACGCACATGTAACTTTTTATTTATATTACGGTGTAATAATTATAGTCTTTTATGGAGCTGATTCATTTGTTCGTTTAATTGTTTCTATACGATTTAAATGTTTCTATACGATTTTGATGGGTTTGATCCAGGCGCGAGAGGGGTGTCCGGAGATGTTGTTGACGAGGTCTCTTGCAGTGGAGTCTTGGGGCTGGATACCGTCTGATGTTGGAACTCCGGTATGTTGGTGTGACAAATGTCAGAGGTGAGTAGTGAGGGTGGGGGGGGGGATTGAAAGAGTATGAGTTAAATTAGTGAATAGATACACTGCTATTTTTGTAAACAAACTGATAATGGATATTTTTTGAAATTTCGCGCCTCAATAAAACGCGCTTCAGTTTAGCCAACCCAACGGAGAAATTTTCAGATTGGTAAACCTCTCGGGTTTTGAGCGCGAATTCAAAATTTTTCTTTGATCACGCTAGAATTTTTTAGGTCCGAAAATGGGTGCGTAGGTAGATAGGTAAATGAGGTAATTTTAAACTTTAGGTACCTACACTATCCTTTTGGGAAACAGACCACTGGAAAATACATATATTTTCCAGTGGTAGTACCTTGTGAATTACCAACTCCTACCTAAACAGTAAAGTTTTTCTCATCATACCTAGTATTAGGTACGTACCTATATGTTGTAATAAATTTCCTTCTAATTACATTTTACCTTCCCATGTGACTGTCTAATACACAGTATTATTTTGTAATCACCGCCTTATCACAAGCTAGGGCACCTCTAATAGCCAGGTTATCAGAAAACTCCTAGGCTCAGAGCGCTAACGTAATCCATTTGAATAAGATTTGACTTGGGAATAGACATAAGGTAGGCTGGGCCAGGGCTGTATTTAGGGGAGGGGGCCCTTTTTTTTACTCCATTTACTAGGTATATGCCAGACTCTGAAAATTTGGTGTAGCCCCCCCCCCATCGACAGGGCCATTTACAGCCCAGCCGGGCCCAAGGTCTGATAAAAACAGTGATGTGCCCCTCCTTTCGAAAAGAGTTTTAGGTAGGTATAGCTATTTTCCTTTCAGAAACGGAACCAATTTCGAAGGCGCGCGATTTTAGAACAAGCGCTATAGCGCCAAAAGAGGGGAAACGAGCTTCAGAAAAAGGAAAATGCTGTGAAGAGAATAAAAAAAAATAAGGAAGTGATGGGCAAAAAAAAAAAAAAAAAAAAAAACAACAAAAGAAAATACATAAACAACAACAAAATAACAACAACAACAACGAAGGAAAATAGGTACGGTTAAAAGATATATGTACTCATACTAGGTTAGTTTCAGCTAAATTAGGAAACTGCTCCGGGCCCTCATTGAGGAGTCCCCCGGCCCTGAGCAAATGGGGCCAGGTGAACCCCCATCTAAACGGCCCTGAAGGTAGGTATAATAGGTACAACATAAGTTATAGGTACTTTATATAGGATAGGCATGTAGGAATTAAGGCACTGAGTGTTGAGTTTTTTTACAATAGTGAGTAGTGAGTTATTAGTTTATTATCTTACTTTACTTACGGTTCCAGTTTTCTGACAGTTATTCCCAAACAGAATGTGTTACGTTTAGCGTAAAGATTTCGGGTGTAGGTACCTCCACTAGATTGTTGTAAAAATAATATAGATAGATAATAACCTGTTTTATTATTATTTAAATTTAATAAAATATAAATAGGTAGGTATTAAAAAAAAAATAAATAAAAGCAGTAAAGTGTGCTAAGCTTTAGAGCTTTTTGTGCAAAAAAACTTGCCACTGGTAAGTAAGTACTTCAGGGGTTAAAACTAACTTTTTTATTCAATAATATAAATTTCCATTTTGTTTTTTTCGCTGGGCACAGATTTGAACTTGCACAAGCTTGCACTGTCATAGTAGTAAATAGGTATCTTCCTCGAAGACTCAGTGTTCAAGGTCCTCTGGTTCAATCCCCAGCGAGACATATATTTATTTATATTTTTAATTTACGAACCGCCGTGAGAATAAATGGTTTATTTGATCATAATAATGGAGCTCTCTCTGGGTTAGGTGTAAAGAACGCTTCAGGTGTTAACCTCGCCCCTTTAATGTACCTCTCATCAGATAGGGCGAGAAGAGACACAATATTTCCCATCAAAGCTGGTCAAACACGAGAACACAGGAAAGTAAAACGTTGAAATACCTATTCGCAATCGAATTTTATAATTTTTTGGGGCTATGGTCAGCATCAAATTCGGGATCTTCTGCAGAACAAACGCATAACCAGTCGACAAACCGTGCCCTCTAGAATGAGAAAATTCCAGAAAAAAAAAACAAAAAAAAAAAAAAAGAGAGAGCAAATTTTACAGCAATGGTGGGCATCAAACCCGAAACCTTCTCTAAGACAAGCAAGTTTTACCACTAGGCTACCTACTATGTTCAGTAACCGTGCCCCCTAGACTAGCAAAATTCGAGTAAGAAAATAGCTTATTGTATAGGTAGTTTAGTTTTTTCGAAAGCTTGTTCTCATCAGTTGTATGGCTTTCGTGCAGTCCGTACTTTCCTTCATCATTACAGCAGTTTCCCGTCAGACCCCTTATAGCCTACCAGTGAAAATACATCAGAAGAAAAAAAGCCCTTAAAGCCCTTCGGAAAATCTGCCTACAAGGTCACGCATAGGGGCAGAACATTTTTCGGATATTTTGGAACAGGTAACAATTATTGTTTACGTGATGTGATGGCCATTTCGAATGCTTGTTTTTTTTTTTTTTTTTTTTTTTTTTTTTTTTTTTTTTTTTTGTAGCGTGAAGGAACTTACGTGGGAACTTTGTGGGGCGAAACGGCGATATTTCGTTGTTGTCGCCGCAAACTCGTGTTTAGTGTAGTGGTAGATAGTGTAGTGTACACTGGTACAAGTAGAAACTAGGTAACTTGGGTAGTGGGTACTCTGTAAATTTTGCTTAGTTGATAGATTTGTTCGTTCAGTTGATTTGAGGTTTGTTCGTCCGTTAGTTGATTTGATTGGAGGGATTTGCCTGAAATTGCAGAAAAAAAAGTTGTTTTTAATTCGGTAAGTCAACTAAGAAAAATATGTACCTGCCTACAAACTTACCAATTCTGTAGATAGGTTAGAGGTTAGATAATAACAATTATTATGAATTGTATTACACCTAGGTATATACCTGACTAACTTACCTATAGGTAGGTAACATTACACTTTCCACCTACCAGAGGCAAGTTCTGGAATACTTACAAGTATTTTAACCCCTTCTCCTTCCCCTTTTGCAAAATACCTATTATTATCTGATTTGCATTTAGTGAAACAAGAGCCTCTCCACAACTTTTATTGGTACCTCAGAATTACCTAACTAAAGCCGCATTTACAATCATTTTCCATTTGATCATGTACTTGAGTTGGAAAGTAATAGAATGGATCTAGGTCTAGGAAACTCTGTGTTTGTCTTTTTTTAAAAAATAAAAAAAAAACCCTGCCTACTAAAAACTTTGGCAGAGTAAACACAATACATCCACATACCTACAGGATATGGTGAAGTTCATTTTATTATTATTATTTTTTAATTTTAAACACTTCTACCTATATCTATCCTGTTTTCTAAGAGATATATAAGGATATAAATACCAAGCAGAGTAAAACTTTCTCTTAGCCCAGTTTAAAAAAAAAAAAAAACTTACCAGTGAGCACACCCACATAACAAAAACAATAATGTACAATATTAATGAGACTAATTTCACTATGTGGCAAAAGCAAATATTGCAAATTTTCTGCTGTGTCCAAATCCCTATGACAGCTGTTGATTTCACTCAGGAGCTGTTGATTGTCATGTAACTCATATGAGAGGCCAATCAACTTGAGTGTCAACATCATTTGGATGAGGTTACTGTGCCCTGACAAGCATTGATAGTAACGTAACAGAATGAGAAGCACAAAACTGAACACAAATGTGAGTACTAGAGAGAATCTGAAACAAAAATAATTTTTTATCTTTACTTTGAACAAATTGATTTGCATTTAGTGAAACAAGAGCCTCTCCACAACTTTTATTGGTACCTCAGAATTACCTAACTAAAGCCGCATTTACAATCATTTACCATTTATCATTCATCCTTTCACACTGGTAATACCACCACTGCAGCTGATCAAATAAACTCTCAGCACAGAGCTGGAAAAGAAACTTCATCATTTCAAAAGGGATCAAACCCAGGATATCTGGAGTGCAAACCTAGGGTGATACCCACTCACCACTCAGCTGTGGAGGTTGCCCACCTGAGTAGGTACCTGTATTATTGGCACATAGATTGCAATCTATTTTCATAGTGAATTTGTGCATTAAAAAACCACTCAGCTGGATTGGATGACTGTCTAATAAATTGGTTTTATCTGTATAACAAACTAATACACTCACCTTCTGATTTTCAAAATTATGAATGCATTCACAGCCACCAATCCTATTGAATAAATACATTGCGTTCTTGCAGTCACAAGAACAATACAGAATCCTGCCAAAGTACACACTCTCTGCTTCTTGTCAACATTGGTAATTTGAGCGACATATTTACCGAAAAAAACACTGAATATTAACACCAACAAATAAAGGACATCATTAAAATCCATGATGACATTTCACATAGCTGATTGAAAGAGAATAGCTCCTTTTAAAGAGATGATCTTGAGACCTATTTGATAGATGATTTAACAAGAATAAAAAAAATATGTGAAGGTCCCACGGAAATTTTTCTGGTTTAATACCACCACTGCAGCTGATCAAATAAACTCTCAGCACAGAGCTGGAAAAGAAACTTCATCATTTCAAAAGGGATCAAACCCAGGATGTCTGGAGTGCAAACCTAGGGTGATACCCACTCAGCTGTGGAGGTTGCCTACCTAAGTACCTGTATTATTGGCACATAGATTGCAATCTATTTTCACAGTGAATTTGTGCATTAAAAAACGACTCAGCTGGATTGGATGACTGCCTAATAAATTGGTTTTATCTGGATAAAAAACTAATACATTCACCTCCTGATTTTCAAAATTATGAATGCATTCACAGCCACCAATCCTATTGAATAAACACATTGCGTTCTTGCAGTCACAAGAACAATACAGAATCCTGCCAAAGTACACACTCTCTGCTTCTTGTCAACATCGGTAATTTGAGTGACATATTTCCCGAAACAAACACTGAATATTAACACCAACAAATAAAGGACATCATTAAAATCCATGATGACATTTCACATATCTGATTGAAAAAGAATAGCTCCTTTTAAAGAGATGATCTTGAGACCTATTTGATGGATGATTTAACAAGAATAAAAAAAATATGTGAAGGTCCCACGGAAATTTTTCTGGTTTCTAATCACTGCTATTTTTGTAAACAAACTGATAATGGATATTTTTTGAAATTTCGCGCCTCAATAAAACGCGCTTCAGTTTAGCCAACCCAACGGAGAAATTTTCAGATTGGTAAACCTCTCGGGTTTTGAGCGCGAATTCAAAATTTTTCTTTGATCACGCTAGAATTTTTTAGGTCCGAAAATGGGTGCGTAGGTAGATAGGTAAATGAGGTAATTTTAAACTTTAGGTACCTACACTATCCTTTTGGGAAACAGACCACTGGAAAATACATATATTTTCCAGTGGTAGTACCTTGTGAATTACCAACTCCTACCTAAACAGTAAAGTTTTTCTCATCATACCTAGTATTAGGTACGTACCTATATGTTGTAATAAATTTCCTTCTAATTACATTTTACCTTCCCATGTGACTGTCTAATACACAGTATTATTTTGTAATCACTGCCTTATCACAAGCTAGGGCACCTCTAATAGCCAGGTTATCACAAAACTCCTAGGCTCACAGCGCAAACGTAATCCATTTGAATAAGATTTGACTTGGGAATAGACATAAGGTAGGCTGGGCTAGGGCCGTATTTAGGGGAGGGGACCCTTTTTTTTACTCCCTTTACTAGGTAAGAGTTTTAGGTACCTACCTATTTTCCTTTCAGAAACGGAACCAAAATTTCGAAGGCGCGCGATTTTAGAACAAGCGCTATAGCGCCAAAAGAGGGGAAACGAGCTTCAGAAAAAGGAAAATGCTGTGAAGAGAATAAAAAAAAAAAAAAAAAAAAAAAAAAAAAAGGAAGGGGTG
>NW_007377794.1:29050-31851 GCF_000475195.1 Diaphorina citri | reverse complement strand
TTTAATTTAATAAAATAAATAGGTAGGTATAAAAAAAATAGGTAATAATAATAATACAAGCAGTAAAGTGTGCTAAAACTTTAGAGCTTTTTGTGCAAAAAACTGCCACTGAGTAAGTACTTCCAGGGGTTAAAACTAACTTTTTTAATTCAATAATATAAATTCCATTTTGTTTTTTCGCTGGGCACAGGATTTGAACTTGCACAAAGCTTGCACTGTCATAGTAAATAGGTATCTTCCTCGAAGACTCAGTTGTCAAGGTCCTCTGGTTCAATCCCAGCCGAGACATATATTTATTTATTATTTTTTATTTACGACCCCGTGAGAATAAATGGGTTTATTTGATCATAATAATGGAGCTCTCTGGGTTAGGTGGTAAAGAACGCCTCAGGTGTTAACCTCGCCCTTAATGTACCTCTCATCAGATGGGCGAGAAGAGACACAATATTTTTTCTCATTCAAAAGCTGGGTCAAACACGAGAACAACAGAAAGTAAAACGTTGAAATACCTATTCGCAATCGAATTTTATATTTTTTTGGGGCTATGGTCAGCATCAAATTCGGGATCTTCTGCAGAACAAACGCATAACCAGTCGACAAACCGTGCCCTCTAGAATGAGAAAATTCCAGAAAAAAAAAACAAAAAAAAAAAAAAAGAGAGAGCAAATTTTACAGCAATGGTGGGCATCAAACCCGAAACCTTCTCTAAGACAAGCAAGTTTTACCACTAGGCTACCTACTATGTTCAGTAACCGTGCCCCCTAGACTAGCAAAATTCGAGTAAGAAAATAGCTTATTGTATAGGTAGTTTAGTGGTCCAGGGGGCCGTGAACTTCAAGAATCCCAGAAGTTCACATAAATACAATAAAGGGGCCGCAGAGCGTTCACAATTAAAAAAGGGGGCCGTGTAGGAAAAAGTTTGGGAACCGCTGTAATATAACACATGTCATGCATACAATATGTCATAAGTCATAACACATGGCAAAGAATATAATACTATGCCAAGTAGAAAATAACTGTATACCCATACAGCCTGATATAACCTCTTATCTACAGTACGTGCAATCAAAGTTAACAGCGTGACATTATGGCGAAATGGAGGAACGACGAAGATAGTAAAAGAGGACCATAAGGAGTCCCCAAATGTCCGCGTTGGGGGGCTAAAATCTAATGAGAAATTTAATAAAAATCGGACAAACCTTTCTTGAGTTATGGTATAAAACAAAGATAGGAATTGTAACTGCCAAGGTCCTACCGTCCCGAAATCGAAGAGAGAAGGAAGACAGAATAGGAGAAAGTCAGCAGTTCCGAGAACGAACATGATAAACAAGGTATATTCTATTCTTAAAAAAAAAATCACCACCGCCGCGCCACCCCCCAGCGTTACTTCACAGCTGTTTCTCGTTTTTCAGTCTCGCGGCGCGCGCTACTCACTCGACGCGTGCGTACCTCTCCCCTATCGCGTAGGGCGCTATGGATCCCAGTGTGCTGGCAGCCATGGACAAGGACGCGTTGAAGAAGCAGATCGAGAACATGAAATATCAGGCGACCATGGAGCGGTGGCCCCTGTCGAAAAGCATACAGGCGTAAGTGTGAACAGAAAACTAGTGAAAAACTTGAAAAACTAAAGATGGAAATTCGATTGTAGTCAATTAGAAATAGTAAAACTCCGTGTAAAAAGGGGGGGAAAACTGTATAAGTGAGAAAAACCGTGTGAAAAGAGGGATATTTTTTTCGATTAATTTCTACCGAAATACTAGATAAAAATATTATAGGAAAATGTACAATTATCGGAAATGTGTGAGATTTCCGCAAATGTCTTAAAATTGACCCTTTTATATTATAAATATTGGGAAATTTTTCGGTTAATTCCCGTTGAAATACTGGAAAAATGCCTATTGCAAGGAAAAGGATTCTTCTTGGAAAAATTTCATGATGAAATGCGAAAATTTTACAGTTCAATGTGAGTAAAATATGTTGGATTTCCGCAAATGTGTAAGAAAAATTTAAAAAAACCTTGTTTTATTGTGGAATTATTTCATTTTTTTTTTTTTACTTTCTATTTTTTAATCTAAATATTCGAAATCAAATATTGTATTATTTGGTATTGCTTGGTGTTATTGAAATGTAGTGCTTTCTTGACGAAAAACAAAAGTAACAGTTTTGTAGGCGTAGGGTGGTAGGATTAGCATAGGACAAAATTATTGGTTAAAATGCTTTCTGCGCTAGGTATAAGACATACCTATCTATAACTACTTTATGTACTTTATCGATTTTTTCAATAAATTTGGACTTTTCAAATTCTTTAGTCACACATGGCCTTGTTGCTTAGCGTGTAAATAAATAAATAAATAAATAAATTCTTTAGCCAATTTTCCTTGATTAGAGATTAGGTAGGTATAGGGCATAGGGCCTGGAATAGGAAATTATAGAGTATTATTATAGGGCCCTGAACATCACGATTACAAACCTAAATGTGCCCCACCTGATTAAATTTCTTTTCTCAGCTTAACTGCTAGACAGTAGGTAAACATACCTACTTTCATATCACATGTAGGTACTTTGAACGGAACAATATTCAAATACATAGGTGACTAAGGTATACTAGGTTCAATCAAAGCTGGCAGTCTTCACAACTCAAGATCAATAAATTACTTAGATAGAAGGTGGGTTTGGTAAACTAAACATAAATAGGTACCTAGTACCTACTTTCATATCACATATAGGTACTTTGAACAGTACCTATGGAATATTCAAATGTATACATAGGTCAAATGTATACATAGGTGACTAGGCTATAC